>NC_137192.1:5293931-5438931 GCF_960531495.2 Zeus faber
CTAAACCCGCCTTCACGCCCCCCCCCCCCCCCCCCCACGCCCGCCCTCCGCCCCACCTCCCCACCCCAAAACTAACTCCCATCTCTGTGCCATACCTCTCCGTGGCCTCGCACCGCCCCTCAGCTAAAGTCAGCACACACGCTGCCTCCCGACGCACTGGGCGAGAGTGATGCGTGGGGAGCGGTGCCTGCGTATTTTCTGGAGCGATCGGGCACTGTGCAGGGGCTCTGAGCGCACCGACTTGGTAAAAAAAAAAAAAAAGGGAGAAATGGAGCGCCGCGGCGATAAGCCATGAGAGACGCACCTGAGGAAGGATCGTAAAAAGTTCGGGCTTGGAGAGGTCGTTAATGCCTCTCCAAACGCACCCCCGGTGGCGTTAACGCGCACGTAAAGAGGAGAGTAAACACGCGCAGTAAGAAGGCTCTGATTCAGTCCGGTTCGGAGTTTTTCTTTTTTTTTGTTTTTGGGGGGGACTGTATTTTTAGCATCCCAACTCACCCCCCCCCCCTCCCCCCGCCCCCCATCTTCTCCAGTCCTTCTGAGCTCGAAGAGGCTGCAGGACGAGTCCGTGCTGTGCGGGAAGCGCGTCTCCCCCGGTGGATATCCACTGGAACCCCGACGATGGATTAACATTACCCCCCTCCCCATCCCTAGTTCCTATTGATTCGGCTCAGAGTGGACCGCCGATCCTCGCTCACCCCGGGATTATTTCAACTTTTTTGAAACGACTCCTCTCAGCGGACTCTCCGGGATGAAGGCGGACCGCGCCGCTCGGTGCGTCCTGGTGCTCTGCCTGGCGCTGCTCTCCGCCAACGCCAGCAACTGGTTGTAAGTTACACACTTCCAAACTTCTTAATCACATGTCAAACGACGATGCGCCATCATCCATCTCTCTCTTCCACTCTCATAGCCCCTGTCACCCCTCCATCCATCCTCCACCTCCACCCGGCGTTTATAGGCTGCCATGCATGCAGCAGGTCGCATCACAATGTGCAGTGAGGTTAATGGTTAAACCCCCAGCACTCATCCTAAAAGATAATTTCTCCAAGCAATTCACAACAATAATTGATCAGTCTGTACTGTCGGAACCAGCGCCCAAAAGAGTGTGTTCATATACCTGTTGAAGGGCCTATTAAGATGGGTTCCTGTAATTTAGACAGTCAACAGCAACACGTCTGAAACCCCAAGTAAACATTTTTTCGCACTTTTATTTCTGCCCAGGGAATAAAACACACCGTGTGTGGGTTTTCTGGGTGTGCGTGCAATGCATGCTTGTTTTTGTGTACAACCGCTTCGGGAAGAAGGCCGTGCGTGATGCCACCTCGTCGCGGGGCCGGTCGGTTCGGTCTCGTGTGCGCGCCTGCTCCCCCGAGGGACTGCGGAGGCGGGTGGGGTGGATTTGTGCATTCCTGCACTCTCCGCACCTATAGATTCACAACTTCATAACGTGAGTTCACGACAAGAACAACAGCAGCAGCAGTAGTAGCAGTAGAGGATCTGGTGTGCAAGGTGCAGCGGGCATGCAAAATGACGCGCATTACGCAAGAGCGCCTGTTGATTCCTCTGTTGATTTCACGTTTGTTCTGGTGGATGCAGCATACCTTGCGTATGCTATAGTTGGGGGTTGGGCAATCATGTGAAATTTCCTAAAATAAAGTGAGATGAGGGTCCAAGGAGATAAGAACAAACCCCACCGGTTCCCCAGAGTATGGTGGAGCATGGTGATCCCTGCAGTTTGGGACTGAAGGAGCTGACAGGAGAAGCCGCAGCAGGCGTGTACGGGCACGTTGCAGAGCTGCCGCGACACTGAATGTGATTATTCTGCTGGAGCGGAGGTAGATCTGTGCGGGACTCCTCGGCACCTCCGCCCGGTCCCCGGTGCGATCGTCCTCCCCGAACCCCGGCCGCATCAGACGCTCACACCCCGATCTCACCTTTATCTCCGCTGCACTTGGGCTGGGAAATTATAATATTAATTTACTTGTTATTGCAATGGTGTAATGGTGGTATTTTTTTTCTCTGTTAACTTCTAATTAATGCCCTAAGAATATACTGCACGGTGAATATATTATTTTGTAATTGTTAGGCCTACTATTTTTTATTTACTTGGTCAAATAACCAGATATCCCCTCCCGATTATACACAAAAGCCAATAATATAACCTTAAAGCGATAAAAGAATAATGATAACGAAAAATATTATGATATAATAATAATAATAATAATTATAATAATAATAATCATCATCATCATCATCATCATCATCATCATCATCATCATCATCATAATCATCATAATCATAATAATAATAATATAGTGGAATAATAAAGTGTTTTCTTTAATTTAATTAATTACATTTGTGTTTTTAAGGTGGCTTAAACTGACATTTAAGAAATATTGCATAATATTTGCCGAGGAACAGATCATATTGTTTTTATATGTCAAGAGAGGCCGTAACTCAGATTAACCTAACTGAACATAAATTACAAACAGGTAATTCAATCACAATCAACGAAACAAATAATAATAATAATAATAATAATAATAATAATAATAATAATAATAATAATAATAATAATAATAAAAATATTAATATTATTAACAATAATAATAATAATAATAATAATAATAATAATTTTAAAAACATTCAAATTTTGAAGCGGTATCTTCCATGAACTATTTCTCGTGGAGTAAGGTTTGGACGAAAGGACTTTATGGTAAAGACATCTTTTGATGTGTTTCCTTTCGAGAAGGAGAATGAAAGAATGAAACGAGACGCGGGCTCTGAGAGGTGGGAACCATACAATTTAAAGATGTAAAGAGATGGAATGGTTAGGAAATTAAATTAAATGGTGAAGATATATACCTTTGTCTGAAAAGATGCAACTGACAAACGTTTTTTTCCCAAAAGAGTAGGCCTGTAGACCTCACAATTTTGTATATGAGACATGAGACGGCATGGGTCATTCTTTTGTCACCGGTGTGTTATGTAAAGCCGACAGTAGGCTGGGCTTCTTCAGCCTAAAACCAAAAATAAATCACTCATTGCATTATATATCCCCTATATAGACTATGAAGAAACGAAACAGTGGTCCCTGCAACCTGCCGTGCAGGATGTTCAAATGAATAAATAAATAAATAAATAAATAAATAAATAATAAAATAATGAATTAATAGATAGATAAATAGATAAATCAATAGATACATAAAACGAAATTAATGAGTAAATAAATAAATAAGTTAAAACGAACAAAATAAATAAGTAAATGAATAAGTAAATAAATACTAATAAACAAATACTAAATACCTTTATGTAAATGTTTAATGTCATTAGACAGCAAATATTGGCAAGAAACCAAGATAATTGATTTCACAACAAGCAGGTTTGTAGTCCAAACACAGAAAGAAGTCCTGCAGACGTGCCCTGTAATCGATTTCATTGACGTATATTCTACTGAGATGAAGCCCAGTTGGCTTGTTTAGAATGGGGTTTTCTACCAGCAGATGTTGTGATATACCGTATATTGTATATACTGTAAATTTAAAATAAAAGCTTTACTTAATGTTGCATACTGGACAAATAATAGACCTCTCAAAGCCTTCACAAATGAAGCTTATAATAAATCTGCACTCAGATAGTTGTCAATAATACACATCCCTCTTATGCACCTGTTGCCTCATAATAGATCCAAACGTCCATCAAAAGAAATGACAAAACCACTTTATGGAAATGACAAAATCAGTTTGTGGTTTTTGGATGGACGTTTGATGGACGTTCTTTTGATGGACATTTTCAACATTTATCTGAGCTGAGTCATTGATTTCCTTTGGGTCTCTACACGGAACAACATTTTTTATAATGGCCTGATCAAAGACAAATACGGGTGACATCTAGAACCCAAAATGGTCCTTCAGACTTCAGACAGGCCTTTATCGGTTCCACGAAGAACATTTTAGGTCAAGGTCGAATAACTCAAATAAGAATTAGAAAGCTTTTAATTAGACAAGGAACACAAGGACGCATCCTAAATTAAGTTGTTCTTTAGTCAGTGATGGTTCTTTTTGGAACCAGGAACAGAACCCTTATTTTTGAGTTGAGTTTCAGGAATAAATCATCTCACTAACTTCAATTTATTTTTAAATTTTGACTCTGCAATATCAGTTTAGTTTACGACTTTCAAGGATAGGTGCGCCCTTTTTCAGCTGAGGCCTATTAAAAATGTTGGTTGCCGTCATTTATAACATAACATGTTCATAGGACAACCTCACTGAACGATTCACTATTGAGAAATTGACCACTCTGCTGCAACTTCTCACCGTGTTTCAATGCAGTCCAATAGGGCAAACGTTTAAGCCCTATAAAAAATGTTGAACTTCCCTTTTCGAAAAAAATGAATCGGTAAGCTGATTTGAATAGTTATAAATGATGAGGAACCAACATTTTATAAGGCCTGCAGGTTGAGAAGCAGCGAACCTATCCTTTAAGAGTTTCTGGTGTCAATATAAAACCAACACCTGTCAGTTTTATATTGATCTCACTATCTCTCTCTTTCTCCCACTCTTTCCTCTCGTTGTCTCTCTTCCCCTCCGCTTGCGTGTTCGTGCGTGCACGTGACACGAGCGTGGAGAGACGGCAGCTGATGGGGGTAACCAGAGAAAGCAGGGACCTTGGCGTTGCAATACACTGTGGCGCCTTGCATATCACACGCACACACACACACACACATAGAGAGACACATGCACGCGCACAGGCACATGCACTGAGGTCTATGACATTGTTTTTCCCAGAGTCCTTTTGGTCATCAGCATTTGTGGAATTGCCGTGACATTGTTGCAGCCACAGGTGACCATAAAAGAAGAGGGATAGAGAGAGAGAGAGAGAAAGGGAGAGAGAGATAACGGGTATGGGCAGCCTGACGACTAGGGAGCTGAATGGAAATGATTGGCATGGACTGAATTCTACACACTCCATGATGCCACGAACATGCACACACACACACACACACACACACACACACGCACACACACACACACACACACACACACACACAACAACAACAACAACACACAAACTCTTGTACTGGTGTCAAAGTGAGGTCCGACTAGATTGACCTGGTAAGTGAGGACCCATGTTCCTGGTGCACTTCTAAATTAAAAAAAATTGTCAATTTAGAGATTGGTCCTCACAAGTATAAACAAACACACACTCACACACACACACACACACACACACACACACACACACACACACACACACACACTAATTGGTTTCTAGGTTTTTGGGACCATAGCACTAACACCAGGCAAGAGGTTAATTTCATAGCTTTTATTGCCCCCTTTCTCCAGTGTGTGTTTGTGTGTGTGTGTGTGTGTGTGCATGCGTGCGTGCGTGCGTGCGTGCGTGCGTGTGTGCGTGCGTGCGTGCGTGCGTGCGTGCGTGCGTGCGTGCGTGCGTGCGTGTGTGTGTGTGAGGGCTGTGGTGTTGGCAGCGCATGTTATTTTTAGGGGGAAATGAGCTCTAGTGGAGCCAGCAGCATATAAATACACCCAAATACACTGGTGGGTAGACACACACACACACACACACACAAACATACACACACACACATGCATGCATACACACACACACACACATACACACACACACACACACACACACACACACACACACACACACACACACACACACACACACACCGGCTTTACAATAATTGTTTATTGTTCGCAATCCCCTGTCATCGTGTCTTTAAGTCTCCTCAAGACGCATTCGTCGCATTCTTTTCATTTGGATTCCGCTCGGCCTAAGACTGTCTGTTTCCGGGCCCTGCTCTGAACCCTGTTCACCCTCTTTCCCCTCACGCCGTGTCCTTCATTTCTCTCTCTCTCTCTCTCTCTCTCCCTCTAGCCACTCACTCTTTTCCACCGCCCTTGTCTCTCTCCTACAGACGTCCTCTGCCGCTTTTATTCTGAGTTTTGCGGCCGACGGAATGCATGAGAGCAGGGCTATTTTAAAGTATTGGTACCACCGACACAGGACCCCCCTCCCAATAAAGAGATATATCTGATATATTTACATTTGTTAAATTCATAATCTGTCACCATCCCAATTGTCAGGGTATTGTCAGTGTACCTACAAAACAAAATTTTGTTATGGTTCTATAGTAAAAATGTGTCTTTAAATGTTTTACATTTTATTCTTTAACTTAGAAAGCCATGGTAAAGCATTATGTTTTTCAATGAGCGTATGTAATTTTTAAAATTGAATCCAATATATTTGGTTTAGTACTGAAGGATAATGTTTTCTTGAGGAGTTTTTGTATTACGTGTCTGAATACTGAATACTGTCTGAAACAATCAGTAGGGTAAGAGCCAGTACAGAGCCTTATACCATAGAGTAAGAGCCCTGTAGTATAGGGTAAGAGCCCTTTACTACAGGGCAGGGGCCCTATACGATAAGGTAAGAGCCCTAAACTATAAGGTAAGAGTCCTATATTATAGGGTAAGAGCCCTTTACTATAGAGTAAGAGCCGTATAATATACAGAAAGAGCACTATAGTATAGGGTAAGAGCCCTTTACTACTAGGGTAAGAGCCCTCTAGTATCGAGTAAGAGCCCTATACTATAGGATAAGAGCCCTATACGATAGAGTTAGAGCCGTATAATATAGGATAAGAGCCCTATACTATACAGAAAGAGTTGTATAGTGTAGGGTAAGAGCCCTATACTACAGGGTAAAAGCCCTATACTACAGAGTAAGAGCCCTATAATATAGGGTAAGAGCCCTATAGTACAGGGTAAGAAAGATGCATGGAACACCCTATAGACAAAAAGCCTATAGGGTCTGATCCGTGGTGTTTTAAGAGGTTCCTCTACTGTGCGATGGGGAGGATCTATAACAAGTACATTTTACTACATATCCTCTACTTTTCTTTCTCTGTCTTTGGCCTCGTCCACATGTATACATCTATTTTTCAAACATTCTTTTCCCCCTCCATTTTGAAAAAAATTCTGTCCACACCAATGGTGTTTTTGAAAATATGTCTGTCCACAAGAGTGCGCAAAAATAATTGAAAACGTGCACATAAGCATGCCAGGCCAGTGGGGTGCAATAAAACGTTGCGGCGGCGCGACTGGTGTTCAACCAGCCAAAGAGGGCACATGTCACTCCGCTGCTCATCGAGCTCCACTGGCTACCTGTAGCCGCTCGCATCAAGTTCAAGTCTCTTATGCTGGCCTACAGAGTGATTGTTGGGAATGCTCCCGCCTACTTAAATGCTCTTGTAAAAGCACATATTACCCCCCGGATGCTGCGCTCATCAAATGAGCGTCGCCTGGCTCTGCCGGCCGTACAACCACGCCAATCCAGGTTATTCTCATTTGTAGTTCCACGTTGGTGGAACGAGCTGCCAAAAATGACCAGAGCAGGGACCTCCCTCGCAGGTCGCAGAAGCACTTGAAGACCCAGCTCTTCAGAGAGTACCTCCTCTCCTAACTTACAAGTACTTAGCACTACCTAGCAGTATTTATTGTTACACTAATGTCTCTCTCGCAATGTAGCTTGAATGTTATTCTCCCTTGTAAGTCACTTTGGATAAAAGCGTCTGCTAAATGACTAAATGTGAATGTAAAATGACTAAATGTTGTATTACTCGTCTGAATTTGAACCAATCGGTAGGGTAAGAGCCAGTACACAGCCCTATTCCATAGAGTAAGAGCCCTGTAGTATAGGGTAAGAGCCCTATACTACAGGGCAAGAGCCCTATACTATAGAGGAAGAGTCCTATACTATAGGGTAAGAGCCCTATAATATAGACTAAGAGACCTATACTATAGGGTAAGAGCCCTTTACTATAGAGTAAGAGCCGTATAGTATAGGGTAAGAGCCTTATATTATAAGGTAAGAGCCCTATAGTATCAAGTAAGAGCCCTTGACTATACAGAAAGAGCCATATAGTGTAAGGTAATAGCCCTATACTACAGGGTAAGAGCCCTATACTACACGGTAAGAGCCCTGTAGTATAGGGTAAGAACCCGATAGTATAGAATAAGAGCCCTATAAGGTAAGAGCCCTATATGATAGGGTAAGAGCCCTATACTATAGGGTAAGAGCCCCATACTATAGAGTAAGACTCAGATAATATAGGGTTCTATGGTATACAGAAAGAGCCATATAGTGTAAGGTAAAAGTCCAATGCTACAGGGTAAGAGCCCTATAGTACAGGGTAAGAGCCCTATAGTATCAAGTAAGAGCCCTTTACTATACAGAAAGAGCCATATAGTGTAAGGTAAGAGCCGTATACTACAGGGTAAGAGCCCTATACTACAGGGTAAGAGCCCTATACTATAGGGTAAGAGCCCCATACTATAGAGTAGGACTCAGATAATATAGGGTTCTATGGTATACAGAAAGAGCCATATAGTGTAAGGTAAAAGTCCAACGCTACAGGGTAAGAGCCCTATAGTACAGGGTAAAAGCCCTGTAGTGTAGGGTAAGAGCCCTATAGTACAGGGTAAGAGCCCTATAGTACAGGGTAAGAGCCCTGTAGTGTAGGGTAAGAGCCCTATAGTACAGGGTAAGAGCCCTATAGTACAGGGTAAGAGCCCTATAGTACAGGGTAAGAGCCCTGTAGTGTAGGGTAAGAGCCCTATACTATATGGTAAGAGCCCTATACTACAGGGTAAGACCCCTGTAGTATAGAGTAAGAGCCCTATAGTACAGGTTAAGACATATGTGTGGAATGCCCTATAGACCAAAAGCCTATAGGGTCTATAAGCTTTTGGTTTTTGGTGTTTTAAGAGGTTCCTCTACTGTGCGATGGGGAGGGTCTATAACAACTACATTTTACTACACATCCTGTACTTTTCTTTCTGTGTCTTTGGCCTGGTCCACACATAAACATCTATTTTTGAAAACGTTTGTTCCCCTCCATTTTCAAAAAAAAAAATCCTCTCTGCACCAATGGTGTTTTTGAAAATATCTCCGTCCACAAGAGTACGCAAAAACGATTGCAAACGCTCACATAAGCATGCCAGGCCAGTGGGGGGCGATAAACGTTGTGTCAAACACCACAAAAGAACATCAGAAGCATACGCATTGATGGGCTTCTTGAGCGGCACAGCATGGTGTACTTTGAACCGCCGACGGAGAAGTGGATTGAGAACTATTGGGTGCAGTGTATTTATACACGTCCGCATGGCGGTGTAATGATGAGGTAACGCTGCTTGTAAACATGGAATTAAACTACGTTGACCAGACGTCCTGGTTTGTCCGGGATTGTCCCGTTTTCAAGCTCCATGTTACGCACTTTGTTTTTTTTCATTAAATTATTAAATTATCAAATTGTATTTAATACATCTACGACAAAAAACACGCACAGTGGATCTCGCATCGGTCAGCAGAGCGGAGATCGTGGCGATGCCGACCTTTTTTTATTCTTATATTTAGAAATTATATTTAAAATATTTTAAAAACACCGGATATTTCCGTGAAAATATAAAACTGGGATTGTAGTGGGAAAGAATGGTAAAATACGGGGGGGAAATGGAGGTTTGACAGCTATGACGTGCGTGTGCATGGGTAGACTTTGAGGGTTTGAATATGTGGTCACCTTACATGAGCCACACATAAACACACCGTTAGTCCGCCATTGTTTTCTGGCGCATGCTCAATAATTGCGCATGTGTAAATCGAGGTCATGACGTCATCGTCTGCCGAAACCTCCGTTTCACTGCTCCGCATGTATAAGCAGAAAACGGAGTTTTGAAAAATCTTCACCCTGGAAGGAGAACTTTCAAAGCTTAGTTTTCAGTGACCTGAAACAGCGTTTTGGGGTGGACGGGAGATCAAAACGCAGAGAAAATACAAAGTGAAAAAAAAAAAACACCCATATATTAGTGGACAAGGTCCTCTCCTTCTCCTGGTTGGGCTTCAGGCTGACAAAAGACTGGACATTTATGTGCAGTAGCATTCAAGAGCCAACGGAGTAAAAACAAAGGTAAACAAGTTTATTGCGGCATAATCTGCCAGAATCAAAAAGCATTTTACCGAGGTGATGAACTGTGAAAATGTGAGGACATTTCTTACGTTACTGGGATTTGTCACGGCTGTTAGTTTTTTTCTTTATGGGGTAAAGTCACCTGCTGCGGGGTCCCAGGCCTCGCTCTCTCTCGCCCTCTCCCTTCGCCTGACTTGACTCCTGTGTTTTAACAAGCGCGTCGGGAGTTCCACGTCCCAGAGCCCAGGTTTGGCTGCGTGTTTCCGCAATAAGACGACAGCTTTAGCATTTTTCTTTTTTTTTTCCCCGCACCGCATTTCACAACTCTGTTGTCAGCGGTCCAAACGCCGTTTCTACGGCTGCCAACGCAGAGATCACAATCTCACAAGAAAACGACTTTCCTTCTGTTTTCTTTTTAAGTGTGAGAAATTGTCATTCGGATTAATTGGATGAGAATGGATTTCATTTCTCTGTTTATATCTGGGGAAAAAAAGAAAAATTATATATATATATATATATATATATATATAAATTAAACTGATAAACAGGTAATCAAGAAAAAAGCCAATAATAACATAGTTAAGAAATAAACTCACATTTGGTAGGTTCGATGCCCCAATGGCTCAGGTGCCGGGTATAGGCCCCTGGGGTTAAATTGAGTGTGGGGCGCCCTCTACAGGTCGACCGAGGTACTACCGAATTTTTGTTGACTCGGGGGACAAGGAAGGGGGTTAGTTCAGGTCACGATTCAGTGTGTGTGTGTGTGTGTGTGTGTGTGTGTGTGTGTGTGTGTGTGTGTGTGTGTGTGCGTGTGAGACACTGCGCACTCACACACATGTTGGACGTTTGCACATGCAAGGAGGATGATGCCGTGTGGATTTCTCCGAAAAGACATCTCTCTCTCGCGCGCGCGTGCAGATTCCCTCTCACATTTCACCGTTGCGGCTATATTTACCTCTGACTGTGTACATCTGCTGTGTACTCAGTGCTGGAAAGGTAAACGTGGGGATATTTTCATATGAATACACATCGGGATGACAGAGGCATAGAAGAGGCGGCATAGTGTGCCGGGCTTTTCTACCCGTTTTTCCGTCGGTGGAAAAAAGTGGAGGCCGACCTGGTTTTGTTTGAGCGAAAATGTTTAGGACATTATGTGTCGCCGTAAGTCTCGCTGTGCACGCTTCGAGTCTCCCATGTTCTGGCTGCTCGGTGCCCCGATGTTTCCTTTGCACGATTGCGTCAAGGGCCATGCCTCCCTTGAAAAGGCCTCAAAAGTCTATGCAGAAAAGTTGTCGAAAAATATAACTAAAAGTACTAGGGGAAGATTCTATTGTCTATTCTTTTGTATATGTATGTGACAAATAAACCTCTTGAATCTTGAATCTTGAAAACATAATAGAACACCATGTGGTCACCGTACACGACTTCAATTATTAATAATAAGTCAAAATAAGATCCAACTGTGAATTCCTGCGACACGGCGCTAAAATATGGCACATAGTTAAAACATGTTATAAAATAAGTTAATTGTGAGAGATGACAACGGGGTTGAGGGAGAAGCTGCAAGGTGAAACACTGGATATGCCTGGAATTTGTTTCACTATAACCATTACTTCTATTATACTACATTACACCACTGTTTAACTATAAGGTTATCTAGCCAGAATATATCTTACTATTGTAAAACAGGTTTTTTTTTGCAGTATTTGAATCATAATCAGTCTATTCTGCCAGGTACATTTACATATACCAGGAAATAGTCCTGGTGAGGTAGGGTGCATTTCACTACAGACGATTAGCATTACAAAAATAAAAAATAAAAAGCTAAAAGGGGCAATAAACAACTTCTTTGCTTTTACTTCTCAGTATGAAGTGAGTGTTGATTGCACAGTGTAAGTACTATAGAATACTGACACCATCGGCGTTTGGATTGGTTCCTTATAAGCCTCTATATCACTATGCATTCAGAATGCCACCGGGTACGATTCCCCGGGAAATGATGGATTTACGGCAGTGCATCACAGGAAGTGTGTCAACCAATGCACGGTGGAGCAATCTCCTCCATGTAGATCATAAACCCATGAATATAGAAACGACTCATTGAAATCGGTTGAGAAATGAAAACGTTATAGTGCTTTTTATCCAGAAAAAACGCAGCTCCCCCGTTTACTTGTATTTGGTTACAGACCAGGCTTGCCCCGTCCGATATGGCGGTGACATTGACATATCGCAACAACAGGCCGAAGCGGTCAATGCAGTGTCTATGTACTGTATATATGTCTATGATTGCACAACCAAAAGAAATAAAATAAAACTAAAATTGTGACAATTTAAATTTACCTCTTCAGTGAACATGCTTCTTCCTTCTCTTATTTACAAATTGGTGTTGATCATTTCCACGTTGCGCTCTGTGGAAAACTTAAAGCGATTCAGTCTTTCATGTCTTTGCAAAAGCGACACAAACAACACTACTTGGAGACGCTGTGGGGAGGGGGGTGAAAAGTTGTCTATTGCCCCTTTAACAGTCTGAAAAATGGAGAATAAAAAAAATAATGAAATAAAATAGAAAAAAAGTTAAGTAAAAATGAAAATGAAAAACAAAAATTTTCAAATATATACAAATAGCCAGAAAATACTAAAAAAATGAACAGAAAAAAGTCAGATAAACAAAAATATACAGAATATACAAAATTCTGTATGTTTTGATTTATCTGACTTTTTTTCAGCCTTTTTCTACTTTGATATGTTCATTTTAAAAATTACAAAACTAACATGATCTAATGACAGGTATTGATATTGATTTTGCAATTTTCAAAACACAGTAACCCTACTACAAAAACATATGGCATATATTCTTCAGCTAAAATGAGAAAGGGAGAGGAAGAGGAAGAAGAGGATTGAGGATGAGTAGAGTGGTAGAGACAGGAGGGCGATGGGCGGGGGCTAGATGGTGGAGCTCACACACACACACACACACACACACACACACACACACACACACACACACACACACGCACACACACACACACACACACACAGCATCTAAGATGTTTTCCTAAACTCGGCTCTGGGAAACAGTGGGTAAGCTCACGAATGGACAGATAAAAAGAGAGGGGGACTGGAAGCACTCCCTCTCTCTCTCTAGCTCTCTCTCTCTCTTACACACACACACACACACACACACTCGCCCAAGGCCTCGCTGAACCCTTTCCCACGCAGGGGGCGCGCAGACACAAACAAGCACCTACACAGAGACACAGCGTTCAACAGTAACGGTGGAGAAAGGGGGAAGAAAGAAAAAAAAAAACACCTGAATAATAGCTTATCCATTGTTTATTAAATGTTTCCAGGGTGAATGTCAGGCCAATGGGATGGTGTCCAGGTGTTTTCTTTTAATCAATATGTGCTTGTGTGTGTATGTGTGTGCGTGTGTGTGTGTGTGTGTGGTACCAGCCGGGGGGGGGGGGGGGGCTTCCATCTAGCCACCTTTTTTTTCTTGTTGTTGCGGTGTTATTGGCGGGCTCCGTTCTCACAGGCCTGTTTCTATCACTTCCTGACAGCCTCCCAGCTGGATGTGTGGATCTCGAGGAAAAAAAAAAAAACCCGGAAAAGACCGGCACCCCTGCCCAGAGGCAAGGCAAGGTTTTTCATGGGCACACCAAAGGATGACGGACATACTGTGTAATTCATTTTTCTCCATAAGAGACGACTAGAGTGTTCCTTGGTGTCAAGAAAGCAAAAGCTTACGTCACTTTTCTTCGATCCAAGTGGCAATCCAAAAAATCCTCTGTGTCGGGTGAATTACACGAAAAAGACCCAGAATGGCATCCATCTGATTGATTGTCACTTGAGGCGGTGGAGGATCGTCTTTTGTGTGAATGTTCATCCACATCGACAGCTCCACATTGACAGAAGCACATGCATAATACAAATACATTAGATGGCTGTTTCTTTTAAAAAGTGTCAGCTCAAAAAAACAAAACATGGGATTTCTTACAGATTTTCACTTTAATATCGGACGTATGTTTCATCTGGCTCTTGGTATCTGATATTGGTGTTGGTGGTATTTTCGGATACCAGCATCCAATACCAGTATCGGTGTTGGTGGTGAAAAATAGCCATGCTGAAAAGGCATCCAGTATGGCTCCCAATGAAATGGAGCTACACTGAGGGAGGGATGGCGGGAGGGAGGGAAGAGTGTGACAAAAATATGGGTGGGGGACTTTTGATGAGTTATTGGAGAGGGAGTGAGGTCATACCAGATAGGATCGGTTCAGACGTGGCTGGAGACAGCACGGGGACTTTATTCTTTCTCTAATGGGCTTGAGATGGGGTGGAGTGGCTGAAGGATGGAGGTTATCACCTTGCTGAGTGCAAAATAGTGCAGCTGTCTGAGCAACGGTATGGGGGGGGGGGGGGTTAGGGCTCTCAGAGAGAGAGAGAGAGAAAGAGAGAGAGAGAGAGAGATTATCTGGACTACTAAGGGAGATGAAAGGGCTGAGGTACTCCGGGCTCATTCATATGTGGCTCATATGAAAACCGTACAATACGATTACGGTTCCGAATCTGAATGTGACCGTAAAATCGAAATAGGAATATAAATATGATTTGTACATCGTGCTCCAGAAAGGAGAGAATCTCCATGAGAATCTCTCGCAAAGGTTTAATATATCTGAAAATCTTAAGTGGGAACTAGTTTTATACAATTTTTTTTATCCTTAGGGAATATTTTTCCCAGAGGATACAGAAGGCCAATTCTATAGCCGGCAGGTAACCAGCATAGAATAAATGTAATGTGATCCATTGATAAGGTTTCATCAATGATTCTGCACAATATGAGGTCACTGGCTGTATAAAAAGCTGTGTGATTCCTTGCAGAGCCATCTAACCCACTAAACAATCATCGTATTTAGTGGATGGTTGGTCATATTCGTCATGTGGTTCATTGGGATATTAACAAGGATCTTCATTTCTATTCAAGTTATTGGATGCTGGTCGATTACATTCAGTACATTTAAAAAATAGCCAGATCCTCCAAGGTCCAGTCGTGGGAGGCCACAAGCCAATATGTATATATTGATCAAACAAACACACAGCAGTTTTCTACTCAAAGGGGTCTATGCAAAGTCTTTCCGATTCTACAAAGAAATGTTTCTGTAAATAAATTGTTGGAGGTTTCTTCTTGGTCCTTTGTGGAACCAAACAGTTCTTCTATAGCATCACATCACACACACACACACACACACACACACACAAACACACACACACACACAGCATACACGCCCGCACGCACGCACGCACGCACAAGAAACATACTTGGAGTTGGCACCTTTATGTTTCTGTGTGTAGAGTCTAGGGAGAGTTGGGGTCAAACCGCCATCAAGAGAGGCAGTGACCTTTACTTGAACACAGGAAACACCAGCCAAGGGATTGAAAGGTTTTTAACTGTTAAAGCTAAAAGCCAGAGGCTCTCCTCTACATGGGAGACCAACTTATGAGATGAGCCTATTTCTGTAAGGTTCAGCAGGGACTGTAGATATGAGAGTGAAGTGAGTGTGTGTGTGTGTGTGTGTGTGTGTGTGTGTGTGTGTGTGTGTGTGTGTGTGTGTGTGTGTGTGTGTGTGTGTGTGTGTGTGTGTGTGTGTGTGTGTGTGTGGGTGAAGGGCACCTAAACGGATGTCATCTTCTCACACCTTGGATAGTTTTGTGCTCGTGTGTGTATGTGGTTTATCTCGGTGACCTGTCTGCCCCAAAGGTGGCGCGTGCGATAAGCCACTTTCCCCTTCCTTCCAGTGTGCTCGGAGCCAGACAGTCCGCCAAAACATTCCCACCACGTCATGGGAACCAAGACTCTGAGCCTTCTGGGTTTTTGGGGTGGGTGGGTGGGGGGGGGCGGATTGTCCAGACCAGAATTCAGTACACCTTGTGTTTACCCGTGGCAGGTACCTGGCGAAGCTGACGTCAGTGGGAAGCATCACCAGCGAGGAGACGTGCGAGAGGCTGCGAGGTCTCATCCAGAGACAGGTAAATATGTGTTAGAATGACGTGAAAACATTTCAGTTGGAAATAATGACACGAATGGACAGCGTTGGTCTTTGAAGGCTGACAAGTATGAGAATTCAGGAAATGGAGGATAGCATATTGTGAAATGGCAGCTGTGCTCATCAGTTGGGTCATATGGCCTCAACAAAGCTAGTCAAATTGCAATTTGCAAATTTTCATTCAGGGAACTTATGGTCTGCAGCATGTTGCCAACTCAACGCAAAGTTTTTGACAAATGTTAAGGCTTTAATCCCAAAATTGCACACCTGTTTGAAAACAACTTGTTACTAGTTCTGTCAACTTCTGCTGCTCTAATGCCTGAAATTCCCCCCAGGGATCAATAAAATGGTATTTTATTTTATCATTTCTTATTCGAAATGCCAAGTTACATTAGTTGATTAATTGATTCGTTGATTCCAAAGAACTTCAGGATTTTCAAGTCCCAGACAAATTTTCAAGCTCTTAAGAGAACCATCAGGAGATCTCTTATCCCATCCTTGATTTGAGATGATCAGAAACTTTTGTGATCAGTTGCAGACTAGTTTAATCCCAGGATGCGTGTCTTAAATGTATGATGCTGTCTTTTGAAAGTCTTTTGGTGGATTGGATATCCAGATATCACAGCATTCATTTTGACAATAATCCAATCACAACCCCAATAGAGAAATAACTCTAAAGACATCTTGGTTCACCTCTCAGGTGCAGATCTGCAAACGGAGCATAGAGGTGATGGACGCGGTGCGTCGCGGTGCCCAGCTGGCCATCGATGAATGCCAGTTCCAGTTCCGGAACAGGCGCTGGAACTGCTCCACCCTGGAGACCATGCCAGTCTTCGGCAAAGTGGTCACCCAGGGTAAGGTTAATCTACAACTTTGGGAAATCTATTTGGCCTAATAGAATAGCCTGAAGTGCATAAATTGGATCTGAGCTGAGGTTGTTGGTCTGTGGTTACTCAGTTTAATATGACTGGAATTTATGTGTGTCTGTGCGTGACAGGCACCCGTGAGGCGGCCTTTGTGTACGCCATCTCAGCAGCCAGCGTGGCGTTTGCGGTGACGAGGGCGTGTAGTAGCGGGGAACTGGAGAAGTGCGGCTGTGACCGCAATGTGCATGGAGTCAGTCCAGAGGGTGGGTCATACACACACACACACACACACACACACACAGACACACAGACACACACACACACACACACACACACACACACACACACACACACACACACACACACAGACACACACACACACACACACTCACACACACACACACACACAAATGCAATGGGAAACATACTTACTAAAGACAAGCATCTATAAATATGCATAAATACACCCTAACACTTACACACACACACACACACACACACACACACACACATGCTTATGAGATTTGTGGAAATCATTAGGCATGGAGCACATGGCAACATGAAAGACCTAAAGAGCCAGTCTGTCTCTCCTCCCATGTGTAGGGTTCCAGTGGTCAGGCTGCAGTGACAACATAGCCTATGGAGTGGCTTTCTCCCAGTCCTTCGTGGATGTGAGGGAGAGGAGTAAGGGCCAGTCCTCCAGCAGGGCCCTCATGAACCTCCACAACAATGAGGCAGGCAGAAAGGTAACCGTTTGACATTATTCATCACTCATTCCAGCATCATCCCGTCAACCCTAAACAAGCAATTGATTGGATGAAGCCAAACCAGGGTGCGTTTGTTACCCCCTACAGGCCATCCTGTCACACATGCGCGTGGAGTGCAAGTGCCACGGCGTGTCGGGCTCCTGCGAGGTGAAGACCTGCTGGAAGGCCATGCCACCCTTCCGGAAGGTGGGCAACGTCATCAAGGAGAAGTTCGATGGGGCCACCGAGGTGGAGCAGCGCAAGGTGGGCACCGCCAAGGTCCTGATGCCGCGCAACTCCCAGTTCAAGCCACACACGGATGAGGACCTGGTCTACCTGGACCCCAGTCCGGACTTCTGCGACCACGACCCGCGCACGCCGGGCATGCTGGGAACGGCTGGGCGCCAGTGCAACCGCACCTCCAAGGCCATCGACGGCTGCGAGCTCATGTGCTGCGGCCGCGGCTTCCAGACGGAGGAGGTGGAAGTGGTGGACCGCTGCAGCTGCAAGTTCCACTGGTGCTGCTATGTCAAGTGCAAACAGTGCCGCAAGATGGTGGAAATGCACACCTGCCGGTGATGGAGGGCCTTTGGAGGCGGGGGGCGGGGCTGACCTGGAGTAGACAGGCGGGGGGGTATTTAGAGACTTGTGCCCCAGCGACCCCCCCCAAAACTCTCCAGTCTTTAAACGCACCCTCATCTCCACTCCCACCCAACTCCTGGTCAAGGGGAACAGAGGGACCGTCCTGTTCCTTTTAGCGCCACAAAGGATGTTGATAACATTATGCATGGGATCTCCTAAGGAAGAAATATAGAAATATATATTTTGTGTGTTCAAGTAGAGGGTGTTGTTCTATCTCTCTCCCTCTCTCTCGCTCCCTCTCTCTTTTACTCTTCCCCTTCTCTCCCCCAACACCGCCCTTCCTCCCTCACTCTCACGTTTGACTTTTTTTTATTGTCATTGATGCTTTACCTATTTTTGTATTGTTTAACTTATTTTCGACGTCGTTGAGAGTGAGTCGAAGGTGTGGTGTGTGAGTGTGTGTTGTGTGTTTGTGTGTGTGTGTGTGTGTGTTTGTATGCGTGAGCGTGCGGCAGGGGGTAAACTTCGAGGACCTGGTCGCCCCCCCTCCCATTTGTGTGTGCATGTGTGTAAATGTGCGTAGATTAGGGTTACAGCGTGTGTGTGTGTGTGTGTTGGGGTGGGGGGGGTTATGATTCATTGTTAGAGAGGAGGGACTTGCTGCTGCTTTAGGAGGGGACTCGCTTGGTACAGTTGAAACAGAAGAAATAAAAAAAGAAAAACAAGGGGGTAAAAAAAGGGAACGCCAAAGCCGATCAGGGGACGGACCTGACGCTTGAATGTCGTCGACATCAAGGACAATGACAACGCAACGGACAGGTGGACGCTGCGTTGGGTCGCCGCCAAGCCCTGATGCTGCTTGCTGCACTCACAGCTGCAGAGATGACGCAGACACTGATGCGCACACACACACGCACACACACACACACACACACACACACACACACATACACACACACACACACACATAATTGTCGGTCCCGCGGTTTTCCTCAGAAACTGTGTATCTGTGTCTATGAGTGAGGTCACCTTTTTCCTGTGCTTTTGGCAGGTGAGACGCATACTGTTAGGTATCACACGCGCACACACACATTCTTGTACTGGTATCAAAGTGAGATCACACGATCATGAATTCGCAAATGTACACACACACGCACGCACACACACACACACACACACATATACACACACACACAGCCCATTTCTCTCCAAGCAAACACAGCACAGCGCTCTTCGGACTACGACAACAAACACCGGACTGCGCGGTTGTTTTGTTTCCAAAATTTTTCCAGCTGTGGAAGCGTGCACACAAGTGCGGGACCGACATACAGACAGACTGACGGCCGTGCACACACACAAACACACACACACGCACACGCACACACACACACACACACACACACACACACAGACACACACACACACACACACAATCCCATGCCACTGTCAGGGTCAAGGGACAAGATTTGTGCCCCTGGCCAGTATGAATGACCACCGTTTTTTTGAAACCCAGCTTTCCTATAGTAGGCTAACGTGCTGTCAATATAGAGACAAACTGTAGATCTGTAAAGACTTATACACTGAAGAAGACTATACTGCCTATGAATGTATGTTAACACAGAATATATGCTGTGTCACCAACAACTCTGCTCACGTTTCTTTGAAAGAAAGCCCAAAAAATGAAAAACCCATCCCATCTAAATGTGTTTGTTGTGATTGTGTGTGTTTGTTTCAACCTTTGCTGAAAACAGAAGGAATCCCTCCTGTGTCGCGTCGGGACTCGGCAGCGTCGGCACATACACAAAGGAAGCAAAGGCGAAAACAATGAAAATATAAAACGCAGGAAATGCGTCAACAAAATGAAAAAAAACAATAAAACACAAGTGACATCGATGAGAAAACAAGGGAGGGAGGAGAGGGTTAGAGTTATTTCAATAAAATTGTCCATTTCCCATGTCCTTTGAGCGATGTTATTACATGGCCGCAGTACACAGCACAACATTGTGAGCGTGTGTTGTTGGTTTTGCACGTGACACATTATGCACCCCTGGGGTTCCCCCCTCACCCCTCCGTAGCCGCTGCCCTTCATAAACACAACCGACGCTCAGTGCGTCACCAGAGCTGGAATGTCGAGGCGGGCGCTGACGGATTATGGCGAAACATGGCGACCACATGGCGACCACAGAGGTTCCTCCTGCGCGCAATCAATATGTTAGTGCGGCGCCACCGTACAGGCTCTGATTTTCAGATTCCACGCATGTGACCTACCCACCTTACCTACGCTTTTCAGTCACATAAAAAAATATTCACACACCTATGTTCTGAATTTGGCATTGAAAAAAAATCACAAATGTTTAATTTGATATTTGGATGAAAAAACTTTTTTTTTTTTTTTTTTAACTTTATGCCGTTTTCCAGTACAACTACAAATCCAGGATAACAACCACTCAAATTTTCATAACAAGCACAAATCTGGGATTACATCCTCTCAAATTGGTCATTACAACTTCACAAAATGTCAAATCTGCAGTTCTTGACTTTTGTAACACATTTCGCGAAAAGCCTGTTGCCAAACAAACTTGGGTGGAGAGGGGTGGTGTTGCAGTAAGTCCTTAACGATTTTCTTTACCGTTTCTGTCAGTCATCGTGGCAGACGAAAATCGGCCACGTATTAACTGCCACCCCCAATCAACCAACACTGTTCCACCACAACTGGCATCAAGGGCTTTGATCGGCGTGCAAAACACTCGCCGCTCTCCAACAGGCTGCTCTAGTTGTCGCTCTCTGGGACATGCTTGTGCTTGTTCAGTGGCGATGCCGCAAAAAACAAACTTAACAAGGGCGGTGTTGCCAGGTCTCCATGACAAACCCAGCCACCCCCCAACTTTTAACATTTTAAAAGTTGCCCAATTCCTCGTGATAATGGGCTTTCATTAAGATCATTTCCAGTTTTTCTCAGATTTAATTTTGTAGCGAGTAACGAAGGTGTTCAGGGGAAATATATCGGAGTAAATGTCTACTTTTTGGGGGATAAATGCAGCAAAGTAAAAGTCGACATAAGCATAATAACTCAAGTAAAGTACAGATACTCCCAAAAAATGCGGAGGTAAACAAACAATTTTTACTTTGTTACTTTACACCACTGCGATATGGCTGCAGTGCCTATCAGTTTCAATGGAACAGCGCTCAATTGATTTAGTATCTAAGCAGGTGCGGTTCATTTCAGAGGGGCCTCTGTGGCTTGGGCCGGAGATGGTTCCCAAGCCAGGGAACCAAAGTCATGGACAGATAAGAGGAAGGGGAAACGGGGGAAGGCGAGGTGTCGCAATCGCCATCAGGAATAACATTACTCTGGAAAGAAAACCCATGTCGTGCCTATTTAGACAAAACTCGAGTTTTGTTCCGTGAAGACAACAAATTGGTCGGAAGAACTGACATTCTGCTGACGTACATGCGGCCAACTTAATAAACTCAGCGTAGCGATGACGGACGGCAAAGAGCGGCTTTGAACACAGACTGGCGACAGCACTCAACGTTCCCCTTGGAAATAAAATCAATAACCCCCAGTGTCATTTCCTCATGTAAAAAAGACGTCAACGTCGTATGCCTCTCGTACTTTCGTCACGAGAGAGCCGCCTTCAAAGGGCGAACCAATGAAAGAAATCCCAATCGTAATTCGCAGTCTCCACCGCAAAAACCTCAACTGTGTGGGAGTGGCTTCGCTCACGGCACAGGTGACTGCTTCTCTGTCTCTCCGGGTGCGAGCGCACGTTTGGGGTTGTGAGGGGTTAACGATGCGGGGCATGCTGATGCCGCTGTGAGGGGCAGGGAGCAGGACGGCTCCGGGATCCCTCGGGGGACCCAGGGGGACGGGGGGGTTGTGGGGGCAGGGGGGCTCCCAGGCTTCTCGCAAACTCCCAGATCTCCTCGGCATACTTCTCATATTAAAAGAAAACAAGTTACACAAATGAGACAGATGGTTCTTGTTTGTGATGACAGTTGCAATTCCTTTTTTTTTTTTCCCTTTTTTTTTTTTACTCCCTGCCCTCCCCATCTACTTTTCAATCTCACCGCCAACCTAACCGCTCCCCCGTCCCCCGCCCCCATCCCTCTTCGGTGTCTTGCTCCTTGCCCCGTGCCTAACAATGCTGCGTTGCGTTCATTATAGGGTGGCCACCTCCGTGACCCCAAACAGGGGGACTTTTAGTACGGTTCTGTGGAATAGAAAAAAAACAAAACGGACAGTTACCTCCAAACTGTGATGAATCCATATTCTGTCGACCGTGGACCATTCTCTTTACATTTGACAGCACTTTCAGCAAAACATGTGTGCCATCACAAGTATTCAGGGAAATGTATACAGTACACCAAACCCTCATTTGTAGTCGGATCCACATCGGAACCACAGTTCTCCGATGTGCCCGCCAAGGTGAAGTTAGGGGCCTTGATGAAAATCGTCGAATTGCAGCGCTGTGTGTTCAGGTCAAGGTAGGGGGGAATGAGGGGAAGACTGCAGTGCTGGCAAATTGAGGGCAAATTGACTCCCTTACAGGTGCCCCACCCCTCTTCCTTCCTTATCCATCGAGTAGCGCAGTCTTAGTACGCCCCTCGACATGTGTCAACACACCTTAAAGGAAAATGTTGCTTTTTTTTTTTTTTTACCAGACCAGGCCTATGGACCAGGGTGATCACAGTTGCCGAAGAATGTAGCTGTGATGCTCCATTGTCGCATGTGTTATTGAAGCTCACTGCACGGCAGTCGGCTGAAGCTATATTAACTTGAATATGTGCACATCTAACCCAGTCACCTGGTAAGCAAAGATCAGCGTCTCCTTCTCTTCACCACACCTCACACAGTTTGGGGGTTGGGTTGGGTGATCTCCCGCTTTGCAGCCGGGGCTTAACAGCGCGAGAAAAAAAAATGCAGAGAGGGATAGAACGGGAAAAAAAAAGGAAAGAAGCCCAAAAGAAAATAGATGCCAAGAGAGACAAAAAAGACACAGAAGAAAGAGACAGAAAAAAGGGGGAAACAAAGACAGAGGGAGAGAAACAAAGCAAGAGAACGTGGCTGCAGTACACACACTGGACCAGCAGGAGGCGGCGAGGAGGCCGGAGTTGTTTCCCCGTCGGTGGACATGAAGCTCCCAATTCAGTGACAATTCATTTGTCAATTTTTATTGTCAAATTTACAACTCTGCGTCATGGAAAACAACTGAATCAACTTGCAACATGTGAATCAGTGTTGTAAAAAACAAGAAAAAAGAAAACTCAAGTGAATCTATTTTTTTCCTCTCCCATCCCGAGTGGAAACGGGAGAAGCCGGACTTTCAAGCAGGAGCCCTCAGGGCTGCAGAGATTCTTTGGCTCCTTTGAAGATCAAAATGGAGACCCCCGCCTCACACAGCTTTCCAGCGATGTTCTCACTTTGTCCAATCCTCCCTCAATTCCGCAACGTGTGTGTGTGTGTGTGTGTCTGTGTGTGTGTGTGTGTGTGTGTGTGTGTGTGTGTGTGTGTGTGTGTGTGTGTGTGTGTGTGTGTCTGTGTGTCTGTGTGTCTGTGTGTGTGTGTGTGTGTCATTCAAATAATAAACTTATTTATTGTCTATAAAATGTAGAGACAGAATATCATTCATCATAAGTAGTTCTGACGCGATTAATATCCAATAATACTGCTGTTAGGTGTGAAATAGGTATGAATCAAAATATCATGAATCAATCAATCACAATGGTCAATTTCATGAGATATTTATTTATTTATTTATTTATTTATGAATTATAATGGCACGATCAGGCGCTTTTGCAAGTGAGGTTAGGTCAAGGTTCATTTGTGATTCTTAATTCGATCAACCAAACCCGAGGTGGCAGTTGCAGCGCAATGAAAACGTTGAATGTTAGTGAAACGTTTGGAGGTCGTTTTTGACACCGTGATTTTTGGTACAATTGCGGTAAAAAAAAATAGATAAACGGGCCAATGGGTACAAACTGAGATGACTGGCGGGTCAATGGCGGCCGGACAGGATTGCAGAGGAAGGGCTGGTGTGGTATTCGGGCGTTGCTGGTGGAAACCTCGTGGCATTGACACAGTATAAACATTACACCACAGCGACCCCGAACAGCGCACGGTCACTGTGTTAGCAAGAGTGGAGGCTGGAAGATGGCAGATGGCACCTGTAGGGTGTCATCCCATCACCTGACCTGCAACAATCAGATTAAAAGGACAGGGGGATGAGGGTGCTTGTCTGGGGGAAAGTGAAAGTGACGCCCGTAGACAGTGTGTTGCGTTACGCTGTTTATGGGGGCTTTCTCTGCTGCGAAGTGGGGGTCCCCCGACGCTGAATAAAATGCAGGTACCCTCCACCACCCTGTCCCGTCCTATCATCGGGAAGACTTCAGGGGGGCAGCCGAGCCGAGCGCACAAAGGCTTTCCCTGACACCTGGACAACCTGAACTCCAAGCAGATCCACGTGTACACCTGAAGTTGTGGAGGCATTTAGGAGGCGGGGCGGGTGCATTATCTGTATGTGCGTGTGTGTGTGTGCGCGCGCGCGCGTGTGTGTGTGTGTGTGTGTGTGTGTGTGTGTGTGTGTGTGTGTGTGTGTGTGTGTGTGTGTGTGTGTGTGTGTGTGTGACATGTAACTATTAGCCAGCAGCAACTCACCGTGTCAAAATAATCCTTGCGGGAACAGGGGGCGGCTGTCTGGGCTGTCAGACAGCCGCCCCCTCGGGGAAAAAAACCCCTCTGCTTATGGTTCAAGGTTGTCCTTTGACAGTATTGGTCCATCACACCGTCATGAAATGTAAGATTAGGGATTTCCGCGTCGTTCGGGATCAGGTCCTAAATTCTCTCAAGAAGACAGAAACTAGCACAGGATTGCGAAGCGGGAACATTTGTGTGAAGTTCATATCATACCTGAGACACTTTACTGTTTCCCCAAGCATGCTGTTTAAGTCATGATCACCCCTCCCACTCTCTGTTCTTTACACCCAGGGACAACATGTGCCTTAGAACCCCCCCCACACACACCCACCACCACCTTACTTGCCTGCTTGATGAGAACCACATTTTGTTCTTCTATGTGTTGGCAGGAGGCTGACGGAGAGATGGGATGAGAGAGATTGTAACAGAGGCAGATAGCACTGCTAAGGCCAAGTAGACTTTAGCCAGGGTGCGTGCACACACACACACACACACACACACACACACACACACACACACACACGCATACACACGCACAACACAACAAAGCTGAACAGGCATGCCCGGGCATCTGAGTTTGGAAAGGATGATTTACCGCTGGGGCTTTAATAAACCTGCTCAAGTCCTCTGGGCGCTTTTCATCACAAGTCGGTATCTGTAAGAGATCAGTGCTCATAAAAAAAAACAAAGTCCCAGCGCTCGATGCTGCGTTCCTCTGCGGTCTTCACATTCTGCACAGGGACACGCTTGTCAGTGTGGTAGCTGCACTTCGGAAGTACTCCTACTGAGTACTGGGTACAACACAGGCTCTTCCTTTGGTTTGAATGCTGCCATTACTTGACGTAGCATTATAGGGTTTATTTCAGGATAATCATTTTACCTCTCCTTGAGCATTTCATCAGCAGCTTCACTTCAACTGATTGGACAACCAATATTCAACAGTCTTTCCACCGCTGGTATGGTGTGTGTCATTTCAACCATTTGACAACATGCCTTCAAATCAACTCACTTCCATTTTAATTCTTAAAGGCTTTGTCAAACCTGATGAAGACCAATGGAGTGCAGGTGGTGTCCTTATGGGCATACACACCAGCGTTGAGACACAAGGTGTTGGTTAGTGAGTGAGGGAGGGAGAGAGAGAGAGAGGGGTGTTTTAACGGTGAGGAATGCCCCTAGTTCAGCATGGTGGATAATTAATGGCTGTCAGCGTCTTTTTAGCGTAAGAAGCCGCTGACAGACAGCCCTCTGGAGAGGCTGGCAATGTGAGAAAGTCCAACAGGGTTGGATGTGGAGAGAGAGAGTGTGTGTGTGTGTGTGTGTGTGTGTGTGTGTGTGTGTGTGTGTGTGTGTGTGTGTGTGTGTGTGTGTGTGTGTGTGTGTGTGTGTGTGTGTATGTGTGTGTGTGTGTGTGTGGAGAGGCATCACCTCCGGGCAGATGATCCGGGTCACCAAGCCTGGGAGATTGCCCTCATTTGGAGCCTCTTTCAGGAATTCAACAACATCTGTGTAGACTGTGCAAAGGTGATATTGATCTCTGAACATTGCCCTACAGTAAGCCTCTGCAATGTGTGTGTGCATGTGTGTGTGTGTGTGTGTGTGTGTGTGTGTGTGTGTGTGTGTGTGTGTGTGTGTGTGTGGGGTGGGGGGTGGGGGGGGGGGCACAGTGATGAGTGCACTTGTGTAAATCATGTGTATTTTGTGTTATCGAGTTCACTTGTATGCAACTTGGAATATAAATTCTTTACTGTTTGGTACATTGTTGCATAAAGGGCAACTATATTGGGCGTATGGAGAAGATGGTTGGAAAAAAATTGTTTAAACCTTCTTTGGAGGCAGAATGGGCAATAATAAAGGAAAAATGAAGGTGTTTTTAAGTTTTCAGGGGTTTCTTTTTACATCCAGGCCGGTGATGTCACAGGTGGGAGTTGTCGTCTCTCTGGCGCAGCGCAGTAACAGGGTGGTGGTCCGTCAGCAGGTCATTCATTTTGTTTCACAGCTATTTCGTATTCCCTAGTACTGTGTTGGTGCAGGTTGTACAACAATAAAAACAAATATAAATACACACTCCGAGCCGCATCTCTTCTACTTGCCAATTTGCCATTGACTGTCGCGGTAGCTCCATCCCGTCGCATATGACACCGTGACTTCACGTTCAAGTCTCATCAAAAATGAGTAAATGAAACATCTGCCATCACTCACCAGGGGCCGATCCTACGAATCAAGTTGAACAGACCCAGGGGATCTTTTAGTTCGCCAGCTTCACCTTGCCCAACTACCACAATCACATTTAAGCGGTGTCACAACAGTGGTTATCAACTCATTAAGTCAACCCAGGTTTTCCCATTCTGGTTATGAGCGCGTTCACGTAAAAGGGGCAGTGTTTGCACCATATGATAAGTCTACCAGAAGCGCATATTATACACAAGATGAGCAAACTATAATACTAAACAAAGAATTAAAAAACATAATCCAGGCTCAAAGCAACACAGTTGCTGCTGTCTGAGGCAGGGAGGAAAGCTGGCAAAAGCTTGTAGTGTGAATGAATAAATTAATTGAGGCTTATCAATATCACTGACCCATCATTAAGGCACAAGTAGCTCTGACTCTAATAACAATTGTGTATTACATTAAAGAATGTGTTGTTTAGATGCAGTGGTGGGCGGTCGGGGCCAGCAAGGCCTTCTCTGCTGGCCTAAACACTATCAGAATCACTGACTTGCATTTATATATATTTATTTTCATGAATATGTATTAAATTATTCCCAAATGTCTATTCTCTTAATTTAATTATTCCCAAATGTTTATTATCTTCATTTCATAGCTTTTCCCTTGTTTGCGCTGCTTCCAGTAGTATATGTTTATGTAAGAGCTTTTATCCAATCATATTTCATCCATCATGTGTTGCCATGTCAAAGAAATCTGCCTTGAGGCCTTCAGAATCAACAGTGTGGGCGCTTGTAACTTAAAATAAATAATGGCAACGAAGCTCCCTTTAACCAATCAGATTTCGAGTTGGCGACACCAGAGCCATATAGCAGGCGTTCAATAACGTCGGCATTTTCCCGTCCTTTGATTGGATGGGCAGAGAGCGTCAGAACTAGCTAAACCGCATTCGAAGCGACCTTCACAAGCTAAAATATTTCCCTCATTTAATAGTTTTTTCAACCCACAATGGCTGAAGGAGGAGAAGAAATGGATTTCGGTCGCAGATATAATTTTAACGCCATTTTCAAGATGGACTTTTCAAGAAAGGCTGGACATGGTAAGAAAAGGTTGGCCAACACCGCAGCCTGCAAGCCTGTCCCGGCAGGGGAAAGGATTCGTCCGCAGCTTTCAAATGACCAACTACGAGCGGTACAGGTGCCCTGGGCTCACAGCCTCCGAGGAACACTGCACATCGTTTTGCCGGGAATGTCTGTTATTTGCAACGGATGGACTTGGTGTTTGGAGCCACATTGGGTTTGCAAACTTGAGTTGTCTAACCAAGGCAGCGACGAGACACCAAAGCACGGCCGGACACTTACACGCGACGGTGCTTTTGAAAACGTTGGGGGAAACCCGCGTGGACCAGCAGCTCAACCAACAAGTGTGCCAGGAAACAGAACAACACAACGAAAAGGTGAAGAAAAATAGGGAAATATTGAAAAGACTGATCAGTTGTGTCATATTTTTGGGTAAACAAGAACTTTCATTTCGGGGACATGATGAAAGCGCTGGATCCACAAATAGAGGCAACTATTTGGAGCTTCTTTCTTTTCTTGCTGAGAACAACTGCGACTTACATAATCACCTGCCCACTAAACAAAGATTTGTGGGACGTCAGGCAAAATACAAAAGGACCTGATGTATGCTACTGCTGAAGTGATGGGAGAAGAAATAAAAGGGGAGATGAATAAAGCCCCTTAGTCGCTGTTATGGTGGACGAGATAACAGACGGGAGTAAGGCAGCGCAGCTCGCACTGGTCCTGCGTTATGTAACGTACACAGGTGTCGAGGAGCGCTTTATAACATTTGAAGATGTTACTAGTGGCTGGCGAGCCCATGACGTTGCTGCTCTTATTGTCCGTTTCTTGGAGGAAAATGAATGTCTGGATAAAGTTGTGGCACAGTGTGAAGGTGGCGCACCTGTCATGTCATCTGGACTCGATGGAGTGCAGGCTAAGGTAAGGAGAGGGTCCCTATGGCCTTTTTTATACACTGCTATGGACATAAACTAAATTTAGTACTGACGCAAGGGGCCTCAAGGCTTTATTTTTGTCATTTTGTCATCATATCAGGTTAATATTGATGCTTCTGCTATATATGTATGTGGCGTGTTAATTAGGTTTCTTGCTTTAATAATGGCATCCATTCTTGCAATATAAAATACCTGTCTGTGATGCAACGTCCTGTTCTACTGAATTTCTGTATAATATTGATGGTGTCTGTAAGCATGGTGTCATAATGATAGTATTAAAAGGTGGATTGTTTTAGGTAGGACACCACTGAAGGCCTAGGTGTAAAATTCACAGCGCGCCACTGTTTAGATGTATTCTTGTGCTGTCTAAGCAACCAAGTAGTGTTAAACGGTCTTGGGAGCAAACAAAGATCAAATATAAAAACATCTTTCAAACTGGTAAGTAGGCTTACTCGCAAATCTTAGGACAACAAGTATGAGGCTTTAGTGCTTTAATCTGTCTCTGTATTTGGGTGATATCAGTATACAAATGGCTTTGAAATTGCTTGCAGCCAACAGGAAAAAAAAATGAATCAAGGAAGACTGGAGGGGGCTCTCCTCCACAGGACTACATTCCTGCTGTGGAGCTGGCCCTCTCCAATAATTAGGGTCACCCCTTGATGGAAGGAGTGGATGGAGGTGTATCATCAGACCCTGGTGGAACTGGTCGCTCCCAACAAGGAAAATTTGTACTGGGTATGTTTCAATGTTAAAATACTGGGTTGGTTATAAAACATAATTATTGTGGGACTAAGTAGTACAATGTATTTACTCTCTCTGCAGTTGATGGGGAGACATTGCTGCTGCTGTCACCACCCACTTACATACTATCCCATAGAGAGGAACTCTTGACAGTGAAAGCAACCTTGTCATACACGTGGTTGCTAATCATGTATTAAATAGACAATTTACATTTCTTAATTTTCTCAGGTGGAAGCCCTAGATGACAAAGAGTGTCTGTATGCTCAGAGAGAGCATTGCGGGTACACTTTAGACTTAACAATTTTATCCAGCTTTCAATTTGCCCATCTTAACAAAGATGGTGAGTATAGACACCTGGCTCTAAATGTTTGTTCTTAAATGACTTCCTAATGCTGGTGGTCTGCACATGGGACAAATAACTGCTTCAAGTGCTCTCTATCCAAAATGAATCAATTGCTTCCATTGCTATGATGTTATTCTTACAGGAACAGGGAAATCTTCCTCTCCCTGAGTCATGGCCTCCACCTCTAGAGTTCATTTGTATGCAACTTGGAATAGAAATGCTTTACTGTCTGGTATATTGTTGCATAAAGAGCAACTACATCCGGCATATGGAGAAGATGGTTGGAAAAAAATGCCAAGAGGCAATGCAAGGCGCTGTGTGTTGACACATTTCTATAAAAGCCAGTATTGACCTTTTCACCAGTTTGTGTGGGAGAGTAGATCAGATGGCAATGTTGAGGTAGACAGTGCCCCCTAGTGGCTCTATTAGCAACTTCTCAGTACACGTGGGGGTAATAATACATTGGCTTATGTTAATATTGAATAATTTTTAATATAAACAACCAAATCTATATTAACACAGTAAAGTGACAGCTTAAAATTAATCTTCTGTAGTAAGTAGGCAATCCTATAACAATAAATGAAGATGTTGAGGCAAAAGTAGTAAAGGCAATTAAGGTATAAGTTTAATATTTTTGAAAAGAATGCATATACAAAGAACAAAGACTTCAGACAAAGCATTTGGTTTTGCACCAAAAACAACAACAGGTATATCGATAATTATACTCATTTGGGCTGGACATCCAACCAACTCTAAAGCCACCAGTGGAGGAAAAACAAAACAAAAACAAAAAAAAAAAACTTGAAATCATCCAATCACAAATTATCTTTACCAAACAGTCTCTTTGCCATTGGAGGTTTTTAAAATGACTCAACCAATGAGATTTTTCTTTGTGTAAGTGGTAGGCAAGAGTTTAGATGAGTTCAGGCCAGTAGATGTAAAAGGAGTGAAAGTAACCTTTTAAAATATATATATATATATATATATATATATATATATATATATAAAATAATAATAAAAAACACAAAAAGAATAAAAAAAAAAAGATTTTGGTAAAAACATCTGGAGCCTACATCAAACATTGTACGCCAGCTTACATTATTATTACATCTGTTAAAACCTATCAATCATCAGGACAGACCGAGGCTCAGCTACATGCAGCACTGTACAGTTGGAATGGGTACACCACAATGTAATTTGCACTGCAGGTTCACAGCCTGGATGAGCACTAAGGAAGGCACCGAATTCTGACGTGGCACAGAATTCTGGTGTGTCAATTTATATAAAAAAATGATAGTCTAAAATGGTACTGGAAATATGGCTGCTGGCGCAAACCATCCAACATCGTTTCAGACGGATGCCCCCCGTTGTACCCGTTCCAATTGTAAAGATTACAGCACAGCTCCAACGGTGTTCCGTTTCCTCTCCCTTGGTCCCTGGCAACGAGTGGGGAACACACCCACTTGTTCCGCTAACACTGTTAAAAAGTTCCCTGCTTTGAAAAGACCAATTCCTGCAGCCCCCGTTGCTAGTGGACGCCTTTAGAGCTTCGGTGGAGAGCACATTTCAGAAAGGGACTGTGCGCTGTGGACCATTGCAGATCTAAGGAGGGCCGGACAGTTCACAGCAACTCGGGGAAAAAAATAAAATAATAATAATAACCTCTGTTGCGTCTTTTTTGGGGGACTAAAGCCGCATTTGTGCCGAATCGCCCGGTCCGTTTGGATCTGCAAGTCCCACAGCGGCCCGGCTCTGAAACTGTGGAACAGAGTTCTCAGAGTGTTGTGGAGGGAAGCGGTGTTGGCAAACACACAGAAAACACTACACTGTTAGCACTTCAGGTAGTGCTGAAATGGAGAAAGAAAGGGGACTGGGCAATGAGTGTGCTTGTCACCAGAGGTGGTGGGGGTGGGGGCAGCAGCATGTGTGGATGTTAATCAAGCAGCTGTGGGAGGGGGGATCTAGAATAATTCTTCAAACTGGCCAACAACTACGAAGCAGTCAGCCATCTAGGAGTAAAGAGACCACAACACAGACACCATTTAGGTCTATGTATCAAAGCTCACAGGTTTGAGTTGTACGTGTACAAGTAGCAGGTGTTAGTACCCGGCACGCTTCCACAGACAGCCCGTGAGCCGGGTTAGTTCGATCTTCTGTCCCAAACTCAGACGATTCTCGTGAGAGCAGAGTTGTTTTTTGTTGTTGTGTCTTTATTATTTATTCTTTTTTTTTGTTTTTTTTAATCTCTCTCTAATCTCGGTCTTCGCTGAGGACATTGCTGTCAACCAGCCTTAGCAGAGTGAGGGAAAAGGATGGGGGGGTAGTTTGTGGGAGGGGTGTATGTATATCTGTGTGTGTTGTGTGTGTGTGTGTGTGTGTGTGTGTGTGTGTGTGTGTTTTGTGTGTGCACTTTAAGGGTGGGGCAGAGGCCACTCATAGCAGCACACATTTGCGTTTCTTCTTGGGCTCTGGGGGCTCCAGGGCAGCCAATATCGCCTCATCAAACACATTTTTTAGGCCTTTCTGTGGACACAAACACACAAACACACAGGCTCAATGATTGGACAACATACACACCAGGGGTTAAACAAAAGGGGGCTAAGGGGCAAATTAACAACAGCATGAATTACTGAGAGGGTGGCAACAAGAGATAGTCATAACCAAAGAAAAACATTTACAGTGGGAGGGTTGAAAACCTGAGTAAGCGCATCAAGGGTCAAAGTAAAAAACGTGGAGGTTTCAGACAGGCAGAGACATCAAATCAAAAGGCAAGCCAAACAAGAAAGTGGAGGAACACGGGAACGTGGGTCAAAAAGACACCGTCCACACACATGTAAAGACTAGGTTATAAAATACACCCACCCCCGTGTAAAGGAAGAAGAGGAAAAACAGAAGAAGGAGCCACACTCACACCAACAGGGTCGTGCACACACGCAACCACAACCTTAGGCGTTAGTGTGTGTGGGTCAGGAGTGTTGGGTTGTTGATGCGGCTACTCTTCCTGTTTTCCCCTAGAGAGGAGCAGGCTGGAGCCTCACCCCCGTCTCCGTCATGTGAGCACTGCTGTATGCGGGGAAGCACTAAGCTCCCCGTGCGTGACTCCACACACGAGGCCAACACAAAGCACCACTTTAACCAGCGGCGGAGGACGAGGAAAAAGAAGAGAGAACCAGAGGATTTATAGCAAGTTCATAGGTCCTTTATTAGTCAATTCCACAGATAATTTCACACAATTATAGAAGCTTTATTTATTTATCTTATTATTATCTGTACGTTCAAAGAGCAGGCTGAGCGCTGCGGTGCATGGCACCTTGAGAGTCCCGTAGAGAGAGAAAGCGAAGTCAATCAAATCAAGACACCATAATTTATATGAATGCCATCGTTCTTTAAAGAGCCCTTCTATAAAATATTACAAATATGTAGTCAATACAGCTCAGGAGGTGCCAATATCGCCATTATTGTACTAAACAGAAGAGCATCTTTAGTAGGTTTCTATCACGCCAACGCAACTATACAGTCTACATACTACTTTGGTACTTAACAGCCCTGTAAGTAGTCATTGTCAGGCCTGGCCTGTTGTTTCAAACATAGAAAAAATACATTTACATTAGAGATAGAGGCTCTCAATAGTTAGTGATCCAAGTTAAATACTCTTGAGCCACCAGCTCGGCCACCGACATCTCTTAAATAAAGATGGGAAAAGACCAAAGGAAACAATGACTGCATTCTCCATCCTTCAAGAGGCTACACCACACACGTGGCCACTCTGGCCAGTTTAGTAAAGTAGTGTATGGTGTGACAGAGTGGTGACTTGATAGATCTATGACGTAAAATCAAGAAGGAACGACGCCGGGTGGACGCAGTAAGTACATTACACGATTATGAAAGATTATGGTTAAAAATCCTTAAGGTGCAGAAAGATTCAGATTTGGCACAGAAGACAGAGTGAGAAGCCACGTCCTGAGCCATAATGCACCCTCGGTGTAACAGAACCAGTAGATGACGGGAAGTGAAGACAGGAAATGAGGTTACAAGATTAGCACTGTTTGGTTGAGATGGAAATGAGCATAGATGTTTTAAAAACCCGAGCAGATAATGAGGAAAGACAAAACAGTAGACAAAGCAAGAGTGGAGAAGGAGAGGGGAAGGTGAATAACTAGAAGGGAGAGGATGGTAAGTACGAGGAGCAAGAGCGTTGGCAGAGGGGAGACATTAAAATATACAGCATTTCCTCTTTCTCTGCGTCTCTGGCGGCTCTAGGGCGGCTAGGATAGCTTCATCAAAAACATTCTTCAGCCCTCTCTACAACGACAGAGGGGAAGGGAGAGAGAGAACAACAGCAAGGTTAGCACAGTGCCAGCAGAGAGAGCAGGGGAGGAGCAGAGAGAACAGTGTCTATGTAAAGAGGAGTAGGCAGGAGAGAGAGAAAGTGTGGGCGTCGGAAGACGTGGATTAAGAGATGCCATTAGGAAATGGCCGTAACTTCCCGACGGGCTGAAATAGAGGTGTGGACAGGGCAGGAAACAGGATATTGCATCAGCAGCTGAGCAACAACTCCACCAGGGCAAGAGAGAGAGGAAGGAAGGAGCATAGAGAGAGAAAACGGGGGGAGGGTGGAGGCTATGACCGCGCTCCATCGAGACTATTGTTCTGTCCCAAAGTCTGGGGCCTTTTCAGCCAGATTCACAGGTCTCATGTTTCCTCCCCCACCTGAGGTGCCAACAGTCAGTGTCGGAAGCCGATCCCAGAACAACGCTCAGAAAGTGCACTACCGCCTGCCTCGGTTGGCTTTTTGGTACAATGAATGAGAAAGACACCCAGAAAATGGTTCCTGTATTCGTCAATGCAGTCTGGTTCCACATACTGGAGTGCACAGTGTAATGCATGGCGCCCACCTTGGCCTCCTTTGTGGTTCCAGAATGTTTCAGAGAGCACATTCCTACAACTTAAACAGCATTACTGGAGTCTAAATGACCAACCAGGTGGCTGAAACCACAGATGAGCAGCATGCAAGATCAGCTGTTGTGCAAAGGCTAGAGAAAATGTGGACAAGCTCCCCCCTTTCCTCCACTTTCTTGCTTCATACCGATTAACACTGTAAAGTGAGCGTGCGTGCACAGCGTGTTTTACCTGCGTGAGGGCCGAACACTCCACATACTTCACGGCCTTGAGGTCCCTCGCCAGCTTCTCCGCAGTCTCAGGGGTGATGGGCTTCTGCTTGTTCTTGGCCAGCTTCTCTATAGTAGACGGGTCGTCCCGCAGGTCAATCTGGGTCCCTACCAGCAGGAAGGGGGTCTTCGGACAGTGGTGAGTTATCTCCGGTACCCACTGCAGATGATACAAACGGCTTATAGCAACGCTAGATCTAGAGGGCAAGTAAAGAAGGCATAGAGCGCAGTGTGGAGAAACACATACCTTTTCTTTGACGTTCTCGAAGGAAGATGGGGACACAACGGAGAAGCAGACAAGGAAGACGTCGGTCTGGGGATAACTCAGAGGTCGTAACCTGTCGTAGTCCTCCTGACCTGAAGAAACGCACACATACACGCATTTCATAAGAACAAACTAGCCGGTGATGGACAAACCAAAGGAACACTGCAATATAAAAGGAGAAACATTAACAACCCTTGTGTCTGTTTCCAAATGGTAGTTCATAAAACACATTTAAAGAACAGATCTGTGTTCTTGGTCTTTCCGGTCAGTTATTAGAAAGACTGTAAAAGATTACTTCAAGCTACTTCACAAGAACTCAAGTACAGACATTACGGGCACAATGCACTGCGTGGGCCAGCATGAGGACATACCTGCAGTGTCAAACAAGCCGAGGGTGTAGGGCTCACCCCCAATCATTACAGTAACAGCATAGTTATCGAACACCTGTGGCACAAAAACAAGGCGGTTATTGTACTTGTCACACACATTACTCAACTAGATAACTAAAATAGTCTCAGGTGAACACGCTTACCGTAGGGACGTATTCGGAGGGGAACTTATTTGTGGTGTAGGAAATGAGCAGACAGGTTTTACCCACTGCTCCATCCCCTACTACAACACATTTGATGGTCTGCATAGCTGTGTTCTTGAGCCCTCACTACTCATTCAAGATCTAGAAGAAACGAGAGATAGAAGGGACATCAAAACATTTACATTAATAGAAAAACTTTTTTGAATTAGCCAATGTTACTTGTTCTTATTGTAGGCTTTGCTGACACTTATTTTAAGTTGCTTTGGCAAAAGTATATGTTAAATGACAATGTAATTTAGTGATTAGCAGGGAAGGAGAGCGGGGTTGAAAACAGCTCCACATTGTGTGCAATACACAAGCTTGAATTAGTTTGGTCTTTGTGACTAATGCAATGACTTAATTACAACTTAGTCAATGGCTGTACAAAAAAAAAGACTTGTTGAGAAATAATTCACAGGTATTTGAAACTATGTTAAGGGGGTTTATGAAGCAGTATGAGGCCAAACAAGTATTTAAAAAAAGTAAAGTCTTTCCGTTACAAAGGAATAGAGTCTTCACAAAGTCTTTAGAGTCTTCATCGAAAGCAAGGCCCAGCAGATCTAAAATGAACATGTGACCTGAGGACCAGTGAATCAAGAAAACACTTATGGATCAGAAAAGCTGCTTGGAACATTCAAAGCCATCTTAGAACATCAGACCCAAGTTATTAAAAGTACAATCAAAAAATGCTGAGCACACTGTGGCATTAAGAGTAGCATGTTCCAAAGCATTTTTAAAATTACATTAATCAAAGTCTTGTTAACAGATTAGGTAAATATTAAAGGGGACCTCTTATGAAAAACTCACTTTTTTTTAGTGCTTGTGCACATACATATGGGTCTCTGATGGGCCTACTAACACACAAACTGTGAAATAAGACAACACAGTCAGTTTTTTGTGGGCAGCCTTTGTCAAAAAACATGTCCTGAAACACCTCGTTCAGATTTTTGTACCCTTTGTACTTGAAATTCCTGAAGGAGGAATTAATACCAACTATCTGTGAAGAAACTGCAGACGACAGAAACATTAAGCATTTAAAAAAATAAAAATGTTTTTAAGTATGCAGCAGGTTGACGGTAGACTGCTGCGCACCATCTGCTGTGCACCATCTGCTGTGTTTCTCCAAACAAAATCAACAAAATAGTGTGTTTTATTTTAGATGTATATATTTTATTTGCTGAGTTTACATGAAAAAAAAATCCTGCGTCCGAGAGTCCAGAGCATCTCGATGCGGTGTCCATGTCTCCCACAAGTTTGGAGCACGTCAACGAAAGTCGGCACTAACTATTATATATATTTTAGATGTAATGAGTGCAGATTCAGCAACTTGCTTATTTCTCACCTCAAAATTGTTCAGATACAGATTTTGGTGGACTGATAAGGTGTATTCAGTGATTTACGCCCGGAAGTCATGTTCAAACACCATTGGCTCCCAGAACCTGGAACCTGTGCTTAAACCGTATTTGCTCAGAGAACTCGGGGCCTCTGGGGGGTGGCTCCTCCCATTAAAAAAAAACAGCCAGTTTTGGAACAGTATTGTATATGTGGGTGGATGGTACACAGGTATGTTAGAATGGCTAGAACGCATAATCGGAGTGGTATTTTCAGCAAAAACATGTTTTGGGGACCTCAGAGACCTATATTAACTTGTGTAAAAAGGAGTATGATGGGTCCCCTTGAAGACATTTCTGTTTCCCATGCTAACGCTTGATAAATTTACCCTACAAGCTGTAGTGTTTTTTCACAATTTAACTTTTTCAATAAGCGACCGACAGGAAAATAACGTTTGACTTGTGTAATGAAACCAATGAGGTGCTTCAAGTCCTTTACACAAGGCACATGTAATATTATACACGAACGCACGCACACATCGACTTCACTGAGCACTTTATTACTAGGATAATTAACCATTAACTGACAGGAATTTTGAGCAAAAAAATACTTTCAGTTAAAACAATTTTATATATTAAATAAATTCTCATTATAAAAAGAGTTTGTTGCATTGTAAAGGAAAAATAGGCTATACAATATTTTTCTTAACAAAACAAGTAACGAAACAAAAATGCTAGAATTATAATAAACTGTTTTGAATTAATTAATGGTGTGTGACTGGATTATATTATTTAAAGTAATGCGATTGTTTTTCCCAGACTTAGTTGTGTGCACCCTTGAGTAAAAATCAAAAAATGCGATTCCTCTATATGTTTTAACGAATGCTAACGTCCAAATTGAGTACTCGAGTACTCATGCCCATCCCTAATGTAGTCAACAACTGAGAATATTGCCATTATCACGATAACTTTTTTTTACTAAAAATTATACTGGTATTATCGTGAACGATACGGCATACCGCTAGACACAGACCTTTTCCATTCTAAATAGTACATAATCTTGTCTGATAAATGTTAATTATCGGTTGACAAGGTCGGCTATTGGTCAGAGAAATTCTAAATAAGCATCCCTATTAGGAACACTGGGTAGGACATCCCCTTGCTCTCAAAACAGCCCAGGGACAGGGACTTACTGGCATGGATTCCACAAGATGTTGGTAACATTCCTTTGCCTATTTGTCTGGTCCATGTTGACAGGATTGCATCAGGCAATTCCTGAAGATTTGTCAGCTGCACATTCATGCTGCGAATCTCCCCTTCTATCACATCCCAAAGGTGTTCTATTGGATACAGATCCAGTGACTGGGAGAACATTGAACTTATTGTCATGTTTATGAAACCAGTTTCAGACAACCTTTGCTTTGTGCCATGGTGCATTATCATGCAGGAAGTAGCCATTAGAAGATGGGTAAATTGTGGCCATGAAGGGATGCACATGGTCAGTATCAATACTCAAATAGGCTGTGGCATTCAAGCCATGATTGATTGGTATTAATGGGCCCAAAGTGGTCCAAGAAAGAATTCCCCACACCATTACACCCCCGCCACCAGCCTGGACTGTTGACGCAAGGCAGGTTGGCTCCATGGATTCATGCTGTTGGCGCCAATTTCTGATCCTGCCATTTGTGTGCCTCAGCAGAAATTGAGATTCATCAGACCAGGCTATGTTTTTACAATCTTCAACTGTCCAGTTTTGGTGAGCCTGTACCCACTGCAGCCTCAGCTTTCTGTTCTTGGCTGACAGACGTGGAACCCGATGTGGTCTTTGACTGTTGTAGCCCATCCACCTCAAGGTTCAGCGTGTTGTGCATTCTGAAATGTTTTTCTGCTCACTACAATTCTACAGAGTGGTTATCCGAGTAACCGTAGCCTTTCCATCAGCTCGAACCAGTGTGGCCATTCTCTGTTTACCTCTCTCATCAACAAGGCGATTCCATCCGCAGAACTTCCGCTCGCTGCATGTTTTGTTTTTCGTACCATTTTAAGTAAACTCTAAGAGACTGTTGTGTGAAAGTCCCAAGAGATTAGCAGTTACAGAAATACTAAAACCAACCCCCGTCTGGCATTTTTTACCCCCCATTCAGATGGTTGATGTGAACATTAACTGAAGCTGCTGACCTGTATCTGCATGATTCACTCATTGCACTGTTGCCACATGATTGGCTGATTAGATAATTGCATTAATTAGCTGGTGTACAGGTGTTCCTAATAAAGTGTTTCCGTTATCCGGTAATTGCCGATTTTTGACCAAGAAAATCTGGTCCGACATATTGAAATATCTCTGGTCATAATGTCTGGTGAAAATAATTCCCTAAGCACAATTAGAATTGGTGCTGGATGGATAATTTAAACTAAAAAAAAGTTCTGACCCATAGCAGATGGTAAATATTCATTGTGTAAAATATGTCAACGTGACGTCCCGATGAAGGACGGACAACACCACAAACTTTATTATTTACTTAGAACTACTTGCCATATTTATTTTGTTTTTGATTTGATCAAAATGTTATTTTAGTGAAATGTTAAATAAAGCGGCTGCAATTGTTACTTATTGTTCACGAATGGAAATTATTTGATTAAGTAGTAATATTTATTTATTTTAAATGGCGTAAATACTGATATTTTGTTATTTTGGATATTCAGTAAAAAAATATCTATCATTCTCTATATAGCCTGCTTATCAATTGTTTTTAATCTCAATAAACACAAATAATATTTGACCGGAATCTCTTCCATTTTCCTGGGAAATTGCAATCTTCCAGGACAAGTTGACCGGCACCAATTTTTTCTAACAGAAACTCTGAAGTGTATATAGCACATAATATAGCATCGCGCGCCCCTTCCTGGCAAAAACACCATCAGGGCCTTTTCGATACAGGTTCATTATGTTTTTACTCAGGAAGCATCACGCCTGGTGTGCATGGTGAATGAAATATAACGAACCTAGGGGCTGTACATTATTTAAAATCATGACAATATGACATTATGCAACATACAAATTGCAATGACTGCGATAGGAGTAATAACAACATTGTCAGTCACTGTACCTTCCACATACTGCATGCAAATCAAGTTATCTAATCAGATGGTGCCTTTTAACATTTGACGTAAACAAAATAGAATGACCAGAGACGGACAGAAGGCACGTTGAAAGAGTTGACAAGGAAACAAACCAAACAATAAATAGTGCAATATTTTAGAAAGGAAAGCACATGTATGAAGCAATGGTTGACAGCTATATTTAACATTGTGTTTCTATCAGACAGAGTGGAAGTTAGTTAAAGGTTTTGGTTTACGTAACTCTATGCTGCTCCATAGCCATAACTAACGACAAACAACAAATGTCCTGAAATGTATGTGGTTCTCAGATATCATTCCAATAGGTCATGGATAGTATCGTGGTCACCAAGAAGGACAGAAACCATCTAATTTCACGCCTAGGAAAGGCATTATCCTAAATCCTATAGGTAGAGCAAATTTTCAATTTATGTGACATAACCCTTTGTAGCTCTGGGCGATAGGGCCAAAAATGTTATGGCGATAGGTTTTTTTTTTTTAAATATTGATCAATGTCAATTATTATCACGATATATATTTAATAATAATAATGCTCAATTCACAGTTTTAAGTATATTCATGGCTTTAGGTGAAACACTGAATACAATAAATAAATATGTAAACAAAAAAAGAGTGAAATAAATATTATATGCATTCGATTATATAATAAATCTCATAAATGTATCATCGCTAACATGAAAGATATTATCGTAAAATGTATCAAGATCGTTTTATCGCCCAGCCCTAACTAACCCTTTGCTTCCTATCTTTCTTCTGTTGTGCTATCAATCTCCCCTCTCTCTGCCAAAGATTATAGCAGGTTGCTGCAGCTTCACAAGCTGGAGCATAACATAATTTATTTAGTGCTGCTGCACAGAAACATTGAACCTCGAAGCTACCCTTAGACAACAGAGTGTGCATACAAATATGTCCATAAAACTAAATTACTGCAGGTCAGTTACCTTAAATGGTGCTTTGATCAACTTAAAAATGCATCTTGAATTCATTAAACAGCATTGATATTGAGGGTTGTTTCCAACAGGCAATTCCATGTGATGTAAATGTCAACATAGCCTCGGAAAGAACAGTTGATGAAAAAATAATTAGTGATAAAATTAAAAAAAAATTTTTTTTGTAAATGATCACTAATAGCCACCACCAGAATGCACCAAATGTCAAATAGCACAATATGCATCAAGCCATACGCCACGATCTTAGAGCCATCCATTCTTGCCACCTGACACAAACTGTCCTGTCCAGGCAGGTATGTTTATGACGAGCTCACCATCACAATAAACTGGGTCTATGTTGACCAATGTCAGTCTGTCCTCTACCGGTTGAAATATGTCTGCATTAAGCCTCTGCAGAGCTCTGCAGCACTGAGGTGGGGAGTCAAGGCAATGCGAGAAAGAGGGGAATTACAAGTGGGAGGGACAGAACGGCAGAGGCAAAAAAGGTAGGAGTGACAACGGCAGGAGGAGAGGAAAGGCCTAGAGGATAAATGCAACAGAAGTGACTAGTCAAAACTAAGTATGGGCCATTTATATATCCATTTTTAACAAAATATTGACCCATAATCTACAGTGACATACAATTATTTCAGGCGACAGTAACAAATAACTTCCATTTAAAAAATGCAATACCATTATAGTTGCAGATACCAATTCTTGCTACATCTTTTCCTGCAAGTATGCAGCATCAGAAACGTGCATTTGCTCCCATTGATATGCTCTAACTGTCCAACTGTGTACACAAACACACACTGGAATAAATGCACAACTTACAAAGAAACTAACAAAGGGATGTGAAAATTCCTACAAAATAGGATTGCTATTTTTAATTGGCCTACATCAATTCAAATGTGCAACTTCCGTGAACCCCTATTGGTTAAAGCGAAGAGATAATCCATCCAAAAACTTGTTTTCCTGTTATACTAGAGGTCATACAAGAGGTAATGTATCCCATCAACTAAAGAACAATTATGTGCAGAACTGAATACTCCCATGTTGACAGCCCCTCTCTAATCCTGTGGGCATTCCACTGTTTGAGTTCTACAAATCAGATATAATCAGGCACAGCTGAAGTTGCCAAGCTGTGCACATCGTAGCTCAGGTTTAATGACTAATACAGTGGTACCGTGACTTACGACTGCATCTACTCACGACTAATCCAAGATACGAGTAGCGATAGTGGCGAAAATTTGTATCGACTTGCGACCAACTGCTCCAAGATACAACCGTGGAAATTTGCAGTTGGCGCATCGGTGGCCAGTCAGCAGTCAGTCAGAGGGCGACCTACATTGTGTGTGCACGTAGTTCGTGGCTTATCAATATTTTTTTCATATTTACTGTGTTTGTGCTGTGTATTTTGTTTATTTTCACAATTCATGATGAGTCCTAAGAAGAAGGATGATGGGAAAAAGAAAAAGGCAATGACTCCCATTGAAACTAAGAAGGAAATGCTCAAAAATATGAGCGTGGTGTATATGGGAAAAATTGCTTCGACATACGACTGTTTTAACATACGAACGTTCTTATAGAATGAATTACAGTCGTAAGTCGAGGTACCACTGTATATTCCATTTTAAAAGGAGTGACAATTTCAAATCTTAAAATGTGGCTTTTCTGTGTAATATCACACAAATGGCTAATTTGCATTTGACCAGAATTTTGGTTTGTTTTGTACACCAAGGTTTTGGGGTGGAGGAAAAAATAATCTCCCTCTAAAGATTCTGACAGATTAACAGTGTTCTTTAAAGACATGTGACACCGGGATCGTATTTTCCATTGTCTTACTGACGGCAGTGCTTTATTTATTGAAACGCTAAGCAAATTCTGGCTTTGAAAAACCACAAACATTGTTTAAAACTAGGCTGTCTGTGTCTTGTTTATCTACTCATCACATGTGGGGGGCTTTCAGCCAATGGAAAACACTAAGCAAGTTAGATTAAGTGAGAATCACAAATCTTTTTGATTAGAAGAGAAATTACGATTCTGTCATGGGTCTTAGGGACACATACACACAGAATCGGACTTGTATTCATATATTTAAAATGTTGTACTGCACATATCGACATATGTCAATTTGCTCATTGAATGAGTACCATTTAGGAGAGTGCTTTGTAGCAGGATTTAAAAAATGGTTATGGACATTTAGCATTTATTTTGAGCTGCACAGATACCTACAGCAGAGTCAGACTTATTTTTACTAATTATGTAGTTAAACGCATCACAATGCAGCTGGCTATAGTTATTAGAAACCCGTTTGGCTCCAGTACATTCCGCAACACACAGCGGAATGCTACTGTCAAATGGGGCTGGTGTGAGCTAAACATATGTTGGCAAAAACACTAGCCAGCCGTGTAGTTGTGTATTCGCTACAGTTGTAAGCAGAGGCTTTACGCATTGCACTTAGTGGTCCTAAAAGAACAATTATCCTAATAAAATGTAACACTTGGTTTGATGCAGCAAGATCTGGATGAAGGTCTGGAGCAAGGTCTTGGATCAATGAGATCACAAAGAGAGATGGAGATTCTAAAAAATGACTAATCACGGAGCCCTACACATATAGTGAACCGAACGTTCTGCACACCTTTTGTCCCAGAATGCGAACAACAGATACACAGATGTGGGACGTTTCTTTTACGTGATAATTTCTGCAAAGACAATTGTAAACATCTGGAACGATTCCAACTGAAGTGTACACATCGGTGACAGAGCCTGGCTGAGGCTGAAACAATCAATCAGATTTTAGCCCGGCCATTTGTGCTTGTTTATAGGCCAGCCTGAACTCTCTATAGCGGGCCAACTTTAAGTCCAGCCATGAAAGCAGCTCGATAGCCACATACAAACACACAGCTTGTAATTTGAAATGTAGCCCAAGTGTGAATATTTTCGACTCGTCTTCATGGGCCAACCGTTGATATAAGCTATAGAAGCTGTGCGTGGCTTCCGAATAGTATATGCATCACAAAGCTCTAGGCTGGGGGGGAAACAAGTGGAACCAGACTCGCAAGCCAAAAGTCTGAGGTCAGTTCCTCTGGTTGGTAAATAAAACACTCGTCCAGACTACGATGACGATAGCCTCGATACAAATCACAAGTTGGGGATGAAACACGGTTTCCTATCACTCTCTGCGATGTTTACTACCCTCGGAATAGTTTAAGAATAAAAAGCAACAACAATAGAAACTGCTACAGAAACACCCCGCCTCGCTAACACCCACCAGCTTAGCTTTGACCAGCCCGTCTGATCGATTCGGCCGACATCCAGGCCACTCTTTCTCGCTCTCGAAAACACCCCAATTTTACACACGGTGACCCATTTATAAGCATTTGCCTGAACTAGGAATGAACGCCACTCATGTGAATTAAATATTTGAAATGTGTACGCCACCGCAGAGCATCGAAACCTTCTGTACCCCCAGTCGTAGGGCCGTGGTTTGGCTTTCAACCGGCTAACGTTAAGATCGCACCGTTGACGGTGTTTCTCTTCCTCTTTAAACCGTTGACGTTAGATGCAACCAGTTCGGCCCGTAATCATTCCGAATGCATTGCTGTTATACCCTCGCCGAAGCCATAAACGTACAGTGTAGAATCGTATGCAGAGTGGCGGGGCACAAGTCTGCGTACTAACCGGTAGTTTGGTAGCTCGTAGCCTATTTAGCTTCGGCTAGTTCGCTTGTTGGGCTAACGCTAGCGGATGCGGTGGCCAGATGATGGACAAACCAATCGGTATAATAATGGTGTAAACAGAATCCAAACCATATAGTGTGACGGCGATAATTCCACCCGTAAAAACGACTGTACTCTAAAATGTAAGAATATCCCAAATATTACAGATTGGCGGCCCGTACCGTCTCTTCTGGCTGCGTCTGTCGGCCGGGCGTTGGCAGGTCCGCACTAGGGGCTTCCCAGGCAGCGGAACAGGGGCAAGTTGCGTAGCACGTCAGATGTTCGTCAGTTGTACCGAGGTCCTCTGTGCACAGCGTCGCTGCACATCGCGTCGCAATTCTAGATCAAATACGTTTTGAGCATTTTCACGCAGATTGCATTTCAATCAATTCATAGTGTAGTCTAGCTGTCCCAATACGATTACATTAGGAGTGCCAAGAATACTTAAATCACAATATAAAGTATGCAAGTCGTTTGATATGCTTCAATTGTTTCCACTTCTCCCATAATCGTTATGATTCCAGTATTTGTATCTACATGTTTTTAACTATGCTGGACAATTCCACACAATGCCCTGCGTTCTCCAAGGAAGGACTACTTCTCCTATTTTGAAACGTTAATTATTTTCTCTTGTACTTTGTGTGTTGTAGTGTGGTGCTGTGTGACGATTAAAGATCGTTCTTCTGTGGGTCAAGCTTGGCATTTGACCTAGATATCAACGATGCAGTGCAGGTTTCTGCCACGAGATGGAGCTGAAAAGAAATTGTACTTACCAATGAAATGAATCCCACCAGGCAGATTTTAAAGAGGACCTATTGTTTTTGCTTGTGTTCTGTCATATATAATGTTACAAGGTCGGATTTAAATATAAGACCTGGACAAAGAGTCGAATAATGAGGGAACCTAATGACAGTAATTGCTGTGAACAAAACAATCTGCTTCCACATTGTGTCGATTACGCACATTTTAGTATTTTTAGAGTTCATAGAGCTGATTGTGTGTAATCACCGGGTGTCATGACATTTCACTGCATATATGTATGATCGTTTGTATATATGACAAATAATCTCTTGAACTTGAACTAAACGAATGCTGCCCACTGTTCCTGGCTGCCCCCCTGGAGGAAGGACAAGCCAGGATGGGTCAAATGCAGAGGCTTGATTTCACCAGCCACCATCCAAAGCATGTGCATGTGTGTGTGTGTGTGTGTATGCATGTGTTGTACTGTGGTGTGTTGCGTGACAATTAAAGATTCTTCTTCTAAATACGACACCCGGAAGCCGTGCGCAAACGCCGTTGCCTCAGAACCCAGAACTTGTGCTCAAATCCCATTGGCTCACAGAACTAGGGGCCCTGGAAGGGTGACTCCTCCCACAGGAAACAGCCGTTTTGGAAGAAGAGGATTACAGAGGCATGTTAGAATGGCTGGAATACATAATCTGAGTGGTATTTTGCCAAAATACAATGAAACAGAGTTTGGAAATAAAAGGATTTTATTTTTTGGAAAACGCCCCAAAAACGGAAAGAAAGAAAAAATTGCCTTATTTGTTTCATACAAAGAAAAACATTTCTCAACACCAATTCCAAAAACAAAACTGTCTATAAAAATGTGATCCGAACGTCCACTTCGGAATCCCCCTAGTTAGCTTGCCACGCTCTGCAGTAAGGTGATGTTGTCTCCTTTCAACATGATCCGCCCTAAGAAAAAAAAACATTGGAGAAAGAAAGAAAAGCCAAAGATGAGACACTGCACACAAGTTAGCCCGAGAGGTTGATATAGATAAAATGGGGATATTTTGGATACATAAATTAGTTACTTTTAGTTCTTAAAAAAAATACGGTCTATCCAAAATAATTTCAGACCCATCTCTAAACTCCCATTTTTGAGTAAGGTACTAGAGTCAATTTCCAACAACTGCTGTAGTTTTTAAATGTGAATCAATTAATTGAAAATTTTCAATCCAGGTTTCGCACACACCAGAGCACAGAATCAGGTAACTAATGACCTTCATTTGCAGGTGACTGCTCCAGCCTCATTCTCTTAGGCCTCAGACACTGTCAACAACAAAATCATCTCAACCTTCTGAGACAGTGGGTTGGTATTTCCGCAACTCTATTGGCACAGCTATCTCTGATTTAAGAAATTTCACTGTATCCAAAGGCAACTCATCTTCCACTCCGGCTCAGGTTTCATGTGGGGTCCTGCAGGGTCAAATTATTGGTCTGCTTCTTTTCTACATTGACATGCTCCTGCTGGGAGCATTTCCTTTCACTCCTATGCAGCCAACACAGTTACACCTGTTTCGCACTGAAGACGAGCGAGCAAAGTGAATGCGAAATTGCTGAATATGATATGTAGCGCTGGCTTCGCATTGACGGCCAATCACCACTCACAAGACAGCTAATCAGAATTGTCTGTGATGACAGTGGAAAAAGAGCGTGCAGCTGGACTAGTAAAAGGTGTTTTGGGGCGGGACACCACCACTCAAAGAGACACTGCGAGCGATTTCGCTCACAGTAGGTCAAGACAGGCTCACTGAAATTAATTACTTTTTATTTATTTATTACTTTTATTCCATTTGTGTTGCTCGCGTCACTGGCAATGAGGAACCGGCGCAAACCCCCCCCACTCAAACCAAATGACCAGGCTGGCCTTTGTACACACTGGATGGTGCAGGTCCCTCCAAATGAACGAAAATATTACTCTGTCCCCCCCACCCGTTGGCAGGGTGGTGCAGTGCATTGCACTGTTGCCTCACAGCAAGAAGGTCCTGGGTTCGATTCCCGCCTGGGGCGCTGTTGGCACCGTGCTCCGGCGGGTTATCTCCCAAATAGGAGCCTTTCTGTGTGGAGTTTGCATGTTCTCCCCGTGCTCACATGGGGTTTCCTCCACCTCACGTCAGTAAGGACCCCGCTCAAAAACATGCACCCATCATCGTCTGACCAACGATGGACATTTATCACATGGTCCCCGGGCGCGTCCACGTATGCTGCCCACTGCTCCTGGCTGTGCCCCCGGAGGAAGGACAAGCCAGGATGGGTTAAATGCAGAGGCCTCATTTCACCGGCCACCATCAAAGCATGTGCGTGTGTGTGTGCAAGCATGTGTTGTAGTGTGGTGTGTTGCGTGACGAATAAAGACTGTTTCTTCTTCTTTCTGTTTCTTCTTCCTCAACTAGCATCATTAGCCTGAAACCCGATCAACTATCCGCCTAAATCAGATCGCATATCAAAAATCTTGGAGTAACTTTTGACAGTGCCGTAAAATTCAACAAACTAGCTCAGTAGTGAAATCCAGTTTCTTTAAACTCATCAACATCTGCAAAATTAGGTGATTATCTATCTGGTTTCCTTGCATCTAGATTACGGCAATGCATAGTATTTTGACACCAATCAAGCCTCAAACCACCATTTGCAGCTGTTGCAAAATGCTGTGGCTAGACTCTTGTGTAGATGCAAAAAAACAATACCACATCACCCATCCTAGCATTTCTGCACTTGCTTCCTATTCATTTAGAATACATTTTAAAATTCTATTAGCTTTTAAGTCTCTGCACAGTCTTTCCCCTTGCATACATTTCACTGCATATATGTATGAAAGTATGTATATGTATGTGACGAATTTGAATCTTGCTACATCTCTGAAGTGTTTAACCCCCCCACAGCACTGTCAGACCTCTCAGGTCGATGGCAAGGGGCTCCTAAATATCCCACGGTGTAAGAAGAAACCTTTGTGATTATAGATCATTTTAGGTCTAGAGTTGTTGTTAGAGCCACATTAACAAAAAAAAATATTTCTGCAAGAGCCAAATTTCTGAAACATCCCTTGTAGCGTGGAAGCCGTGGTTTAAGTTAAGCACGGTAATATAATTGAATTAATAATAAAATTGCCAGTGGAAAGCAGGTGATCAGCCATTGATCACTCAGTCAACAGATCATTGAGCACTACCAGGAAAGTCTCTATAGATGCGCTCTTGAAGCAGTCCTAGGTTGATGTGTCTATTATAAAGCCCCATTCCCACATTGAATCCGTAACATTGCTGGATATAAAAAAAAATGTCCAGCAAAGGCAGTGGATTGTCATTCCCACATTGGCCTCCGTTACGGACAAGTTCTGTATGGAGTCTGTTCCCACTTAGATCACTGTTACGGATACATTACATAATGAACACAGGGGTGTCTAATAACACACGAGACTAGGCAACAGAATCGATTTTTAGACGAGTGCTTCATTTCCCGTCTCCCCCCTCCTCCCAGACGAACTTGGTTCCCTCCGCTGACGGAGAGGGGACAGAGGCCCCATGCCTGAAGCCAATAATCCTAACCCAATCTCATTAAATCAGTGTGATCATTTTCAACCTGTCCTACACTCTCTCCCTGTGGCCCACTCCCTCTAGCTGCGCGCTTCAGTGTGGCCAACGGGCAAGCAAAGCGCTTGTGCCCGATGCCAGCACACAGTCACACTGCTAACTGTGAACTGAGTGGAATTTTTAAGAAGAAAAATAATAAAATTGAAGAATATAAAGACCTGTCTCCATAGAGACCAGATTAGTTTCATTTTCTTGTCTTTGCAGCCGAGCGTCATGGATCAGACTCGCCATTTTTCCCCAAATGTTTTTTTTCCCTTCCACTCCCGAAAACCAACATATCTAACATTTGTACAAAATACATATGTAAAAACCCACTATTTCTGCTTTATTTGGATTCAGCTTCACCCCTTCCTTACTGCAATGTTACTGCTTCCATTCCCATATACTTCCATTCACAGCTGTACCGGCAATTTCCCGGAAATGATACTAGGCCGAGTGGGAAATTTACGGAACATCGAAACCGGCTCCCTTTCCCACATGACGCCAATATGGGACATTGCCAGTAGATTTACAGCCTTCAGTGCATGTGGGGAAAGGGGCTATAGGTTGATGTGTCTAATCGGAAATTCAGTTTTAAATACTGCAGACAATGTTCAGACAATTTATTGAAATCTGAAAATGTTATTCTATTACACTGCGACATTTGTTTGACATTTGCTCTATAACATAACATTCATAAAATTAATTTCAAGTCAAATACTTTAGAGTTGTGTTTATTTTAGTTTATTGTAATGACTTTTTTAAACATTGTTTCATTGTTGTGATTTATGTGTTGTTTTCGGTAGCATCTTACTGTCGTCTGCACTTTCTGCTCTACAGTCCCGTACGGCGACTTTAAAAGGGGCAGGTGCACACAAAAATAAAGAAAAGGTCTAGGCATACGGCGCAGCGCGACGGAGTGCAGACCATGGGGATGGACGCCCTGTCGGGGCGCCGGTGATCTGCACTCCGCTGTGCACACATGCTCTAAAAGCAAATCTTGTGATTATAATACCGGTACTCCTCACTTAAGGACCTACCTGTTTAATGATCGTTTGGACTTAAAGCAGCTCTCTGACCAGTCTGTATTGTGCGCTGCGTACAATACCGCGGCGTCTCAGCATCAAGCATCTCACGGCGCATCACCCTTTATATATAATATACACTCTACACATCTCATCACCATTCTCAGTCTCGTTCCCACAGTCTGTCAGTATTCACTACACTAGCGTTCTCAATGCCCACGCCCCCTTACCATGAAATAACAAAGGCGCGCGCGCGCGCGCACGCACACGCACACACACACACACACACACACACACACATTTTCATTATAAAAACCACCAGGAAATTATCTTTAAAATCAGTACTTTTCCAATACTAAAACGATCCAGACTTGTCAAATCACAATGTGGTCACAGTCATCTAACCCCAACTCCAAAGGGTACATTACCAGTAGCACCGAAAAAAGCTAATTTTGTTGCTTTACATCACACAAAAGCTATTCTTTTTCAGGTTCCATTTCAGCACAGTTAAAACACAAACACTCCACCTAATGTATTAGTTTTACATGTGTTAGACTGGATGTCATACTTTTATGCAACAGTCCATCCAACAATAAGAGACATCTATCTATAAAATCGGTGTGGATTTTGCTACTGACTGGGGCACTAATGACCTTCTTGGTAATATATATTATCAATTTAAATATGTTAACCATTGAGAATTTTAATTAGGCATGGGCAGGCCTAAAGAGTAGTCATTACCTTATTTCAACAGCAAGGCCTCTAGAATCAAATTCAAGTGCTTATCGGCTTAAGATTATCTGTTTCATTGTTATTCATATTATTTACTTTTAAAGTGATGAGATTACCAATTTGGCTTTTAATTTCAAAGATCCTGTCACTGAAAAACCCCTATGCCATCATACAACGTTACTTCCAATTAAATACAAACTGATGCGATTGCTGCTGAGGAGGATCAGCAAGATGTCACTGTGCTCTTACCAAGGGGCTTTCTGTTTTTGGTCTTCATGTGGACTTCCTCAGAGTCATCCAGAACCAGGTTCATGTACTCATCAAAGCCCTGCAGCGGGGAGGGAAGGAAAAACTTTGGTCACCCTCTATACAGGTACAAGTTAGATTTATGCACTAAATATGCGCAAAATTCTGTTTAATTTATTTGTCACCTTGCTGAGATGTAGCTCGTTTAAGCATTAAATGGGATTAACTATGTTTTAATCCTTAACCTCTATGTATAGTTTATCTTCCAAATGTACAGGAAGAATACTGGTACCTGAAAGTGGCACGTGTGCAAGAATACAGAGAGAGCAAATACAATGTAGAGAGCCGAAGCATTGATTCATCTTAATCATTTATAAAAAAGATAATAATAATAAACTGTGAAAGAAACTGAAAACTCACAATAATGCAGCCCTCTATCCGCATGTTCACCTGTTCATACAACCACACCTGGATCCGAGAACGCTGTATTGGGGGGGGCAGAGAATCCATCAAATGATGACCACTTAAGTACTTGACCAATTTTAGAGGCGGATTATGACATCATACTTACATTTTGTAGGTATCTGAAGATAAGGTTCTGATACAGAGGGTTAAGAAAAAGCAACAGCTGTTTGCTAAAGATACAATAAATGCAACATAAAAACACAATAAATAAAACCTGTTGTATAACATAAGCCCGTTTAAACGTTTTAGTAGTTGGTCTCAAACATAAATGCGCCAAATTGTCGAATTTGTGAGAGTATATCTACAGATTGTAAACGTCTAAAGATGCAAACCTGCACATCCCCCTATTGTAGACAGTGTTAATTGCTGATAAGGTTTGTTTGCTTATTTTTGTGTTTCACTGTATATTGTTTTTGTTATTATCAGTTCTATTGTATATTGTCACATTTTATTTTTGCATTACTTCACTGTAAGTGTTTTTCCTACTTATTATTAGTCTATTGTTTTGATGTGAAACGCCGCAATTTCTCTCTGGGGATTATCAGCATAATCAGCATTATCAACATTCATTACATCTCTATGAAAGCATAGAGATGTAATGAATGTTGCCGTGCTGCTGTTTACCCAATTGACGAATAACCCGTGACGAGTTTTATTTTAGTCTTTGATGCTAAACTACGCGCATACTTCCACACAGCATAAATACTATTCTCCCGGTCATTAAATTATTTTTTACCGCGTAAGTACAGATTATAGTTTCGCTCCATTTCTCTCGCAGACGAACGAATGAATGATGCTACTAGCTAGCGTTAGCTTAGCTTCCTTTGTCGCCACGCCGCATGGCCGGTCTTATGCCAAGAAAGGATACGATCGGCTGCACCATAACCTTCTGGACCTTTTGACCTTGCCCCCTGTACGCCATTCTCGAGGTCGAACGCGGTTTGTTATAAAATAAACAAAGTTTTGCACGGTCTTTCCGAGTCGTCTTCAACGCAGTGTTCACGACGGAGCCGCCGGAGATTCGCTGCGATGGCGGGCTTCCTTCCTTCCCTCCTTCCGCGTGTTCAGAATGAATGCCGGTCAACTGTCTCCGTGTGGACGACAGCGCCCCTATCCGGTGGGAGGTTAATTCAGCGTAAATAGGGGTCCAGCCCGCAGCTCTTGGAGGAGGCGTCCCTTCCTTTTGTGTCCGCACTGCATGATCCAGGAACGGACATGTTTATTAAAATCCCGCTCTTGAGGGACATTTGAATTAAACGACACAAGAGGAACATTCAGTGACGTAAGTGCGCAGTGCCTGGAAAAACACGATACTTAATTTAAAGTAAACATGTGTTTATTTATAGACAATTCATTTCTAAAACATGACATTTACGTAAAAAAAACAAAATAAAAACAGTGTTCCTCCGCCCAGACCGCGACCGCAACCGGTTTTCCTCAGTGCTCATTGACGGCGCTGAAGTGAGCAGCCCCATTCACAGCGCCTGTTTTCATGGTGCATTCAAATTCCTCGGAATTTTTATGCTTTGTACTTCGTTACTTTTTTCTACACGCAGATAATCTAAAACCATGTCTAGATCTCTACTCATTCATAGCTGTCAAAGGACTAGACTAGATTCTAATAAAATGGCCATATTTCATTTCTAACACAGTTTCTGATTTGTGAAGGTCATTTTCTATTTGTGAAAACAGGAACAATGTGGATTTTACTGCATTTTCTCCACACTGTCCCCTCACCCCTCAGCCCCGAGCGGCCATCCATGTAGCCAAGTGCACACCGAACACTAGGTGTGGATTAGGTGGGATTGGACGGGGATTGGGGATGCAACTGTTCCCCATCAACGGGGAATTCCCAGTAAGCATGGGTCATAAGCTCGTGTTGATTAAGTCACTATAATCACGATAATCAGGTGTCAGCACCCCACCCCCCGCGCAGAGAAGCCATGCAGCGGGAGCAAAGGCTGACAGCCGCCTCCCGCACCCCAACCCACACCGGCAAGAAGCCTCCAAGGGGCCCCGGAAGGCATATACATACATACATACATACATACATACTGTGGTGTGTGGATGGGAGGGTTTGAGCAGCCACATCTGATGCTCACTGGTTGGGCTAATGAGCAGCAGGTTTTAAAAACCCCAGCCAGACAAACACTCAGGAGAGGAGCCCCGTCATGACATGTTCCATCTACTCTTGGATAATTCCACCTAGCCGCCTTTCTATGATAAACTGGTGTCTACAACCAATCGTCGTTTGTGTCTGTGCTGGAGGGCTCTGAAAACACCTACATGGTAGGCCGCACTACCGTTCCAAAATAGAGTTGTGTGTGCGTGTGTGTGTGTGTGTGCGCGTGTGTCTGTGTGTGTGTGTGATACAGTATGTGCATTGTGAAGGCTGTGGATTTTGACAGATTCTGACTGAAAAAGCAGGAGCATTAAAAACAGAGTTTACTTTGTCAGAAGCATACAACAGGCATCAAAAGGTTGAACAGGTAAAGGGTGCAGGCAGTCAAAAAGCAAAAAAAAAATCTTGCCTAGTTCAAAACTGCAGGCAGGAAGATTGAGGCATAAGAAAAGGGTTGCAACCCTATGACTAGAAGACACCATACACAGTGTGGCAAATGAGCAGGCTACTGTGCAGGTCTACGGTATAACATGTTTGGATCATGGGGACCATGGTCCCAGGTCAGGTAATTGGCAAAGGTAGGAACACAATGAGGACAACTGATGGACAGGAGAAGAGCAGGATCTGAAATGATGGCAGATGTTAGTAGACAGATAAACAATTTAAATGTAATGTTTTTTCAATCAAATGTAGATAATTGTGACAAATTATTGACTGAAAGTTTTTCATAAAATTGTCTTTATATATAGATCAAATGAAAAACAAGCATACTAATGGCTGACTTATGGTATTTCTGACAGGCCATGGTAAAGTGTGTGTTGCATGCCTGCATGCAGGGCTGTGTGACGCGTAGTGCAGTAGTTCTGGGGTAGGTGCGTTGTAGTTTAGTGCATGCTGCTTCTGCTTGCTACTCTGCTTTCAGCTACTGCCACCAGCTAGCCCTCCTTGCGGGGCGTGAAAAGAGGAGCCGAGTGCGTAAGTCTCCCCCTGCTGGTACAAAGCCTCTCCATCACCAAGACCTCTGCAGTGGCTCCTCGCGGCCACACACGGATACTGGGACCTTGAGGTCCCAGACTAAACTGCAGGGGATCTCGGAGCAGCAGTGGACCCCAGTGGCACGGCGCGCAGGCCCACCGGCGTGTGGACACGCCCTGGCGCCTGCCAACCACTGTCCCAGCTATGGGCAAATAGCATGGGCAGGTGGGGCTCATAGCCTTGGATGGCAACCCACCTAGGAGAAGGACACTCTGAACTAAAGCCAGGACTGCGAGGAGTTGCACCCCACAGTCCTTAATCAGCATTGTAAAGCCTACCATGGAGTACAAAGTCATCCCAAACTGTATACTTCCAGTGGCGGGAGTCCGCAGGAGCATCGCAGCAGACGGTGGTGCTGGTCCTCCTCCCGGAGGACAGCATGACGACAGGACCTCAAACCCTGGGAATGACCCAGGGAGGGTCCTGTCCTATCACAGCACCCCGTCCAATGCACTCATGCGTTGCAGGAGGCCATTTATAATGGGGACCTTCAACGCATGCACAGTCAGAGAAGACGGGAGGCTAGAGGAACTCTCACACTGTGTGGAGAGCAGAGGAGTGGAGATCCTGGGAGTCCAGGAGCACGGAAGGGTGCATGCCGAAATCGACATCAAATACTGCAGGGTTGACAGTTACACCTTTGTCACCTCCTCAGCGTGGCGAAACAAAGCCCAGGCAGCAAGCGGAGGTGTAGGGCTGCTGTTGAGCCCCCGGGCACGCAAGGCGCTCCGGAGTGTCCACCATTACTCAGAGCGGATCCTCATTGCTGAATTTGATGGCAGCCCAGTGAAAACGACAATGGCAGTGTATTCACCCACCAAGGTGGCATCAGCCAAAGAGGCGGAGAACTTCTACAGGGACCTGGCAACAGCAGTCCGTAGTCCAGCTCACAACTTCCTTGCGATTCTGGGAAACTTCAATGCAAGACTCGGCCAAAGTGACGCACCTTACACTTTCTATGACGACATAAACCGGAATGGAGCATATCTTGCCGCCCTACTCCCGAAACAAGATCTACTGGCAGCAAACACCATATTCAGGAAGAAAAAAGGCAAAAGATGGATCTTTGAGGACCGGCCCACTGGTATGAAGTGTCAGCTTGACTACATTCTAGTGAGACGGAAGTGGAGAAATTCCATCTTGAAGGCAGAACCCTATAGCACCTTCAACTCTGTGGGTTCTGACCACCGGGTGGTATCCATGAGAGTTCGGCTGAGCCTCAGGACCCCAAAACCGAACCCCAGAGTGCGCTGAATGACTGGAGGGCATTCTATACAAACCCTGAGCTACAGGCCAGATACACAGCAGTGGTCAGGGACCACGTTCACATACAAGATGTGAAGGAGGAACCGGGCGCAGGGTACATTAAGTTCATGGAAGCAAACAAAGTGGCAACATCGAGGTGTGTACCGGTAATACAGAAGACCAGAAGCCCCGCAAGATCAAAACATCCAGATGTAATGGCAGCATGTCAAAAAGTAAAGGACGCAAGCCACGCATTGGGTCAAAACCCGTCCGCAGAACAACGCGAGACCCTGAAGGAGGCCAAGCGTCTTCTCTTTGCCGAGTATGACAAAATCAGAGGTGAGGAGCTGATGCAAAAAGTCCGCAGAGTGGAAGCTGCCCAGGGAGAACAACAGTACAGCGAATCATGGAGGGTGATCAATGAGATGTGTGGAAGGAAAAAGAAGGACAGGTGGCAGGACACAGCCCAGAGGAGAGAGTGACCACTTGGTTAACTCACTTCAGGAACCTCCTTGGCACACACCAAGTAGTGGAAGGTGCTGAGCAGGAAATACCTTCAGTCCTGGGGATCTCAACATCGATGACGGCCCTTTTACATTGCGGAAATTAGCCAAGGTCAAAGCCTCCTTGAGGCAGGGGAAAGCGGCTGGACCTGATGGTATCCCCCCAGAGGTTATCAAGAACTGCAATCTCGATGCACTGCAACCAGGCTCTAATGGAAAATGTCATGCCGGAAATATGGTCACTCTCATCCCGGTACCAAAATCTGGAGATCTCTCAAGACCTGACAATTACCGTGGTATCAGCCTGACCTGTATCATTGCAAAAATGTTCAACCGCATGATACTAAACAGGATACGGAGTGCTATCGACCCTCACCTCAGGGAAAACCTAAACGGGTTCCGAGAAGGTAGAACCACCTTAGCCCAGATCCTTGCGTTAAGGAGGATCATTGAAGAGGTAAAGAGGAACAACCTGGCGTCGGTGATGTGTTTCATCGACTTAAAGAAGGCCTTCGACACCATCCACAGAGGAATGATGTTGAGAATACTCAAGGCCTACGATGTTTCTCCCAACCTACTCCGTGCCGTAGGGACCATGTACACGAGAACGAGAGCCCAAGTGACAACGCCGGACGGTAACAGCGAGGAGTTCAACATCCAAACCGGAGTGCTGCAGGGAGACACCCTTGCCGCCTTCCTTTTCATTATAGTATTGGACTATGCTCTGAGACAAGCCATCAAAGGAAGGGAGCTGGAGCTCGGCTTCACTATCGTACCCAGAAGGTCCACGAGACACCCTGCAGAAACCCTGACAGACCTGGACTACGCTGATGACATCTGCCTGCTAACTAACAACGTGAAGCAGACACAGGATCTCCTGACCAGAGTTGAGCTAGAGTGTGCTAAGGTCGGCCTCATGCTAAACGCAAAGAAAACCGAGGTCATGACCTCCAACTTCTCCCAGGAACACCCACCCCTAATAACAACAGAAGGCTCAGTGCTAAAAGAGGTCAATGACTTTAAATACCTGGGTGCGTGGGTCGGCTCCACGGAAAAGGACCTTAATGTGAGGAAAGCACTTGCCTGGAGAGCACTTAATGGCATGACCAGAGTGTGGAAATCCAACCTCCCCCGACACATCAAGATCAGTTTCTTCTCTGCGTGGAGTCCGTTTTCCTATACGGCTGCGAGTGCTGGACACTAACAAAGGCCCTACAGAAGTCCCTGGATGGGTGCTACACCAGAATGTTACGTGTGGTACTGAACATCAACCAGGACGAACACATTACCAACCAACGTCTGTATGGGGCACTACCCAGTGTATCAGAGAAGATAGCGGTAAGGAGGATGAGACTAGCAGGCCATTGCCACCGCCACCGAGAACTACCGGCCAAAAAGCTTGTACTGTGGGAACCAACACACGGGCGTCGATCAAGAGGACGTCACGCATCTACCTATGTGGACGTGCTAAGGAAAGATGCTGGTGCGGAAAGCACAAAGGAGCTGGCCAGATGTATGGAGAACAGGGATGACTGTAGATGCCAATGGAAGGCTCATCTGAGGACGACGTAGAGAGAGAAAGGCTTTGGCTAAAGTGAGGAAATGAACATTGGCCGAAGCAGTGAGAGAGGTTGACCGTGGCCAGTTAGAGAAAGGGGGGTGTAATTGAAAAATACTGAACTAACCCTGTGCCCGCTTGTAACCCTATATTTGCATTCCTTATAACAGGAACATTTTGTACTGCTGGCTTTGTTGTCGGCAGGTCACAGGTGACACTGTTAAAAACGCCTTGTGACCAAAGGGAGAAGTTGCCTTTCATTTGTCTCACTTATCACACCCCACCGGACCGTCTGGATAGGAAACCAGGAAACCCCTCTGCTAACTGTCTACGTGATCTATACAATGTTCCCTCTCTTAGTAACGGTCCATGTGACGTAGTTGATATAAGGCAGGGGTCTCAAACTCGCGGCCCGCAGGCCAATTGAGGCCCGCGAGACAATATTTTGTGGCCCCCTACTTCACATCAAAGTTTAGTGTTAGTGCGACCTGCACGTTTTTCTCACGCGCACCTTTTTGCCGAGTCGTTGCCCTGGGCGTTTTATATTTTTTTAATCACTTACGGGCTACCATAGCTCAGGCTCGTGACAGCTTCCGGCGGTGTTTGCTGACAAGTTAGCCAATGCGTTAGTCACTTGGTTGAAACGTGATTCCGGAGTGACACTAAGTGGAAGGAAAATATATCCTGTCACCCAGTGCAAGGTACAGAGGACTTAGGAAGTGGGCGGACTCAACAAGAGTAATCAGTGACCTAATAAAGACAGCAGAGTGTAGCAATAGGAAAGGGAAAATAAGTTGTACTTTTTTTTGGAATACTTGAAACCCTTTCTTTGTGGAATGCTTGATGCGGCCCAGCCTCACCCAGACTCTACCTCCAGCGGCTCCCAGGTAAGTTGAGTTTGAGACCCCTGATATAAGGCCTCGAGCAAGTTGGTTCAGGGAGATGCTCTTTGCTATTCTGTGTGATTCTGCTGATTGCAATCTTCTATACCTGAGGCCACTAATTGGCGGACCGCAGTCCAGATGCGGACCCAGACGCCGTCCTGTCTGGATCTAGACCTACATTATAACCCATAAATTGAGAATTAACACATTTTACGGAGCGTTTAATTCGCACAATTTTTATTGCCTTTACGGTACTGGAGGAGCGGTCCAGAAACGTCACGGACCAATTGTATGTGTTGTAAATCATCTCACGTGATGTTACTCAGCCAATCAAATCTGCAAAATCTGACAAGCGTCTCACTATCACACACAGTCCAGAGACGAGACGAGAGAGGAAAGTCGAACAGTGAGAGAACTAACTAAGTCAGTCAGAGATAAGTAATTTCACATGGCGTGCTCTAAAAAAAGAAAAATAGACAGCGAGAACAGAGCTTTTAATCAAGAATGGACAGATTCTTACAAGTTCATTCTTCCCAAGGCAGTTCAAAACCAGTATGTCTCATATGTTCAGAGACCGTGGCGATTATTAAAAGCGGCAATGTGAAGCGCCACTATGAGACAAAGCACAGATCTTTTGAACAACCACACACACTCAAATCCCAACTGAGAGCACAGAAAATAAATGATCGAAAAGCCCAATATGATCGATCCACCAGAATCCTAACAAATTCATTCACTGTCCAACAACGTGCAAATAAATGTTCCCTTAAAGTTGCTTGGATTTTGGGTCAACATAAAAAAAACCATTTACTGACAGAGAGGTTGTCCAGAAGTGCATGAGTGCAGTAGCTGAAACCTTATTTGAGGGAAAACAAAAAGAAGAGTTTTGTGAACAAATAAAGCAAATACCTATGTCAGCATCATCAGCCCCAAAGAAAGTTGAAATGTTAACCCAGGATGGGCTTAGCTGTAGATGAGTCCACTGATGTGTCTGACAATGCTCAGAACAGACATCCCGACGCGGCTGTGGTGGTGACTGGGGACTTTAACAGGGCCAACCTTAAAAAAGTTCTGCCGAATTTCCACCAACACATCACGTGTGCCACCAGGGTAGACAGAACTCTGGACCATTGTTACACTCCTTACAAGAACGGATACAAGCCCGTCTCGCTCCCTGCTTTCGGGAAATCAGATCACGCCGCGATCTCGCTGCTTCCTGTTTACAGGCCTCTGATCGCGCGGGATCTGGTGATGACGAGGGAAGTGAAGCGGTGGACGGACCAATCGGAGGCTGCGCTTCAGGACGCTCTGACTGACGTAGACTGGGACATGTTCCAAACAAGTTCAAGTGACGTCAGCGAGTTTACGGAGGCTGTAGTAAGTTTCGTGGCTACGCTCGCGGATGAAATCGTTCCCACGGTGAAAGTTCGGATATTTCCAAACCAGAAACCATGGGTTGATAAATCCATCCGCTGCGCTCTGAATGCGCGCACGGCCGCTTACAACGACGGACTTGTATCTGGTAACATGGACAACTACAAAGCGGCGTCGTACAATCTGCGGAGGGCGGTGAGGGACGCCAAACTGACTTACAGAGACACCGTGGAGCTGCAGATGGAGCAGGGGGACACAAGACGCTTGTGGGAGGGGCTGCGAACAATAACAAACTACAAGAGCAGCTCCTCCCCAGCCACGAGTGAGGACGCCTCCCTGGCCAACCAACTGAACTCCTTTTATGCGCGGTTCGAGTCTGGCAGCAGCACCGCTAGCTCGCCGGCTAATTGGAGTTACACCGCTGGGGACGAGCGCGCACTCTCAGTGTCCGTGCACGAGGTCAGGAGGGCTTTGATGCGGGTGAACACCAGGAAAGCTGCGGGCCCAGATGGCATATCTGGGCGAGTACTGAAGACCTGTGCTAACCAGCTAGCTCCGGTGTTCACCACAATATTCAACATCTCCCTGGCTGAATCAGTGGTCCCGTCCTGCTTCAAGAGGTCCACCGTCGTTCCTGTCCCGAAGATCGCCTCTCCAACCTGCCTGAATGACTACCGTCCGGTGGCCCTCACCTCGGTGGTCATGAAGTGTTTCGAGAGGCTGATTAAGGATTACATCTGCGCCTCCCTCCCCCGCACCTTGGACCCGTTGCAGTTCGCGTACCGGCAGAACAGATCCACGGATGACGCGGTCTCCCAGGTACTGCACACCACGCTCACGCACCTGGATGGCCAGAAGGGGGCCTATGTGAGAATGCTGTTCATTGATTATAGTTCAGCTTTCAACACCATAGTTCCCACCAGACTGGCTGTCAAGCTGAAGGAGCTAGGATTGAATGGTCCGCTGTGCACCTGGATCCTGGACTTCCTCACAGGCCGCCCCCAGGTGGTCAAGGTGGGGAAGTACATGTCAAGCTTCCTCACCCTGAACACAGGATCCCCCCAGGGCTGCGTCCTCAGCCCCCTTCTGTACTCCCTGTACACACATGACTGTGTGGCCAAGACCAGCTCCAACACCATCATCAAGTTTGCTGACGACACCGTGGTCGTGGGCCTGATCACCGACTGCGATGAGAAGGCCTACAGCAAGGAGGTGGCTGACCTGTCACTCTGGTGCCAGGACAACAGCCTCCACCTTAACGTCAGCAAAACCAAGGAGCTGATTGTGGACTTTAGGCGTGGATCACAATCGAGGACGCACGCGCCCTTGTGGATTAATGGGACTTCTGTCGATAGGGTGAGCAGCTTCAGATATCTGGGAGTCCACATCACAGAGGACTTAACATGGACTGTTCACACAGACACTCTGGTGAGAAAGGCGAGGCAGCGTCTCTACCACCTCAGGCAGCTGAGGAAATTCCGGGTCTCGGTGAGGATCCTCAAGTCCTTCTACTCTGGAGCAGTGGAGAGCATCCTGACAGGCAACATCACTGCCTGGTTTGGGAACTGTACTGCCCAGGACAGGCGGGCCCTGCAGAGGGTGGTGCGTTCAGCTGAACGTACCACTGGAACTACCCTCCCCCCCTTGCAGGAGTTATACACCAGGAGGTGTAGTAGCAGAGCCCGTAGGATCATGAAGGATCCTCATCACCCCAACAACGGACTGTTTCAGCTGCTGCGGTCAGGCAAGCGCCTCCGCAGTCACACAGCGAGAACAGAGAGACTGAGACGGAGTTTTTTCCCGCACGCCATCAGAACTGTCAACGCTGACCTCACCAGGGGTCCTAACTGAGCCATACACTAGGCTCCACTACCTACTGTACTGTATGTAGCATACTGTACCACATACTGTGTCACTGTTCAGGGTTGTTCGTGATGCCGTATTGCTGCGCCGTACTGTTGTATACTGTGCTGTATTATCCCAAACACTACCTCACACTATTCACATTCACATGCCACTTTAATTCACATGCCACTTTAAATGCACATATCTGTATATACATAGGCATATTCCTTCTATCTATTCCATTTTATTTCAATTTATTTTTATTGTATTTTATTCTTTATATTTTTATCTTATTCTATAAGTATTCCACTTACTGTATTACGTTTTTGGAGTCAGTTAGTCGGTCTATTAGAAAGGAATTTTCTACTTTTTATTTTATTTTATTTTTTATTTTTTCCTAGGACATATTGTGTGCTATCACCGGGTGCGTTGCATTACATTTCACTGCATATATGTATGGAAGTATGTATATGTATGTGACAAATGAAAAATCTTGAATCTTGAATCTTGAATCTTGGTAGCACAGGCGGTAGAGCTGGTGGTCTAGTAATCTAAAGGTTGCTGGTTCGATCCCAGGCTCCTCCTGCTAGGATGCTGTTAACCCCTAATTGCTCCTGATGGCTGCGTCCGTCGGTGTTTGAATAATTGTAAGTCGCTTTGGATAAAAGCGTCTGCTAAATGACTAAATGTAAATGTAATTGCATTATTCATCATTCAGTCCTGTGCTCTACCCTGTCAGGCGAGTATGCTGAAGTGATGAACACAATGATGAGAATTAACTTTCTCAGGGCATCCTCTTCCCATAAACATTGCATGCTCAGGGAATTCCTCAAATAAGTTGATGCAAATGCTGATGACCTGCTGCATAACAATGTCAGATGGCTCAGCAAAGGCAAGGTGTGAGCACCTTTGGTCAATCCGAAGGGAAATTGCAACTTTCTTGGCACAGCTGAAGAGCCAAAAGGCAACACCATTTTCTCTCATTTTAGAAGATGAGAAGAATATATATATTGTGGCTTTTGGTTGATATCCCTTCACACCAGAATTAACAGAATTTAAAGCTACAGGGCAAGGACAATTCAGTTTGTGACCTGATGACAGCGGTTCGCTCCTTCCAGAGGAAACTTGAGGTGTTCAAGGAAGACCTGCAGGGAGACTGTGCACACTTCCCAATAGTGCAGGAACACGTTTAGGGTGAGAACGCGATATATTATTTTGTAGACTTGTAGACAAGCTGATTGTAAACTTTGTCAAATGTTTTGACAGCTTCAGCCTTGAACCACAGTTCACCCTGTTCATTCAGAACCCATTCCTCATCAAAGATATCAGGGGGTTCTCAAAGGAGGTCACACAGCACTTCAAGTGGGCAAATGCTGGGCCTCTCTAAATGCAAGCTAGTCAAAATTACAAATAGCCTGTTCAGAAGTGATCTATTTAGGCCAGGTCCTCTCAGAAAACAGGAGGAAAATAGACCCAGAGAGGCTAGAGGCAATTCTAAAAATACCTCGCCCCCGCACTAAGAAACAGTTAATGTCATTTCTAGGATGCAGGAGCTGGATAACTGACTATGCAAGGCTGACACAGCCCCTTCAGGACATGGCCCACGGTCATGACCTGAGGGGTCAGGACGAAGTAGAATGGACTGACGACGCAGATGCGGCATTTGAGGACCTGAATAGGACCCTCATTATGGCGCTGACATTGGGTTAACCAAACCCAGACCAACACTATGACTGTGGATGAGAAGGGAGGGTTTATGTCAGCAGTCCTTATGCAACCCCATGGAGGCAAATTAAGGCCGGTGGCCTATTACTCTCAACAAATGGATGCAGTAGCATGGGCTCCACCTGTCTGTATGCACTCTGTAGCTGCTGTACAGCAGCAGAGGTCACAGTCTTCGCTAGCCTTGTGGTTTACAGCCCTCTGCGGCTATTAGTTCTGCATGCGGTAGCAACCATACTACTTCAGCAAAAAACAACCCATCTGCATCCAGCCAGACAGCTCCACTTTTCTGACATACTATCACTTCCTCATATCACCCTGGAACAGTGCACTGTGTTAAATCCAGCCACCATCCTGCCTACAAAGGAGGACGGAGAACCACACGACTACGGCAGTGATATCATAACAGAAAATTCCCCGGTCAGACTTACTGGAAACACCCCTCCCCAACAGTGATCACAACTGGTATGTGGATGGCTCTGTGTCCCGAAACCCAGACACAGGGGGTAGGTGAAAGTAGGTTATGCGATAGTCCAAACACACTCCCACCCCACTTATCTGCCCAACAGGCAGAAGTGTATGCCCTGACACGAGCCTGCACCTCTCTGACTCTCTCACTGTCTTCATCTGGGTCGTTCACGACTTCGGTGCCTTGTAGAAGTTAAGAGGCTTTTTGAAATCAGACAGTAACCCAATACGAAACAAGAAACAGGTCAAAACTCTCCTGGAAGCCATCGCCTTCCGACCCCACTGGCCAAATGCAAATGTGTGGCACACACCAGGACAACTGATCCAACTGCCCAAGAGAATGACCGGGCGCAAAATGGTAAGCCCTTCCTCCCAAAATGTTTGTACCCTTATTATGCGAAATTGACACATGGGAATGACCATGTGTCAAAGCAGGGGATGGTTAGTGAAATCCAGAAGCATTGGGACATAACAGGAGGGCGATTTACAAATTACTCTATAAATCTTTGTAAAAAATGTTTTAATTTGTACCACTAACAACATTGGTCACAGCCAACAGCCACAGCCACCCTCAACCCATGCCGAGGTAAGCAACATTCCCTAGTAGTGATTGACGTGTTTTCAAAATGGATAGAAGTATTCCTGACGGCCAAGGCCGATGCGGCTGCTACCTGCTACCCCTTCTGGGGCATAGGCGGTCAACAAGCGATCTCCAGGCATCTCTATCTTGGGCTGTCTTCTCCAGTTGGGTCCAGGTCATCTTCATGGTCTTGGTGTCTGCCTCCAGGTCTCTGCGCCAGGTGTTTCTTGGGCGACCCCTTTTCCGCTTTCCCTGTGGGTTCCATTTAAGGGCTTGTCTTATGATGGAATTTGTGGGCTTTCGCAGGGTGTGGCCTATCCAGCGCCATCGGCACTTCTTAATTTCTTCTTCCACGGGCAGCTGGTTTGTTCTTCCCCAGAGTTCAGTGTTACTGATGGTGTCTGGCCATCGAATGTGGAGGATCTTCCGTAGGCAGCTGTTAATGAAGACCTGTTCTTTCTTGGTGGTAGCAGCTGTAGTTCTCCATGTTTCTGCTCCGTATAGGAGGACTGCCTTGACGTTGGTGTTGAAGAATCTGACTTTGGTGTTGGTGGTCAGTTCTTTGGAGTTCCAAATGTTCCATAGTTGCACGAATGCTGCGCGTGCTTTCCTGATTTCACGTCTGCATCTGTGCCACCTTCCTTATCAATGACACTGCCAAGGTAGGTGAAGGATTCAATTTCTTCCAATGCCTCCCCCTCCAGCATGATTGCGTCAGTGTTGGCTGCATTGATCTTGAGGATCTTGGTCTTTCCCTTGTGGATGATGAGTCCCACTTGTGCTGAGGTGGATGCCACGTTGTTGGTCTTCTCCTGCATCTGGTGTTGGGTGTGTGACAGTAGCGCCAGGTCATCGGCGTAGTCCAAGTCATCCATTTGCGTCCAAGGAGTCCACTGAATGCCGTTCCTTCTCTGTGCGGTAGAGATCTTTAGATCATTATCCAGTCGATCGCTAGCAAGAAGAGAAAGGGCGAGAGCAGACAGCCTTGTCTGACACCAGTCCTCACTTGGAATGCATCTGTTAGCTGTCCTCCATGGATGACCTTACATGTCAATCCCTCATAAGAGTTCCTGATGATGGACACGATCTTGGTGGCACTCTGTAGTGGTGGAGGAGCTTCCAGAGGGTCTCTCTGTCTAAGCTGTCGAAGGCTTTCTCATAGTCCACAAAGTTGACATACAGGGGTGAGTTCCACTCTATGGACTGCTCTACAATTATGCGGAGTGCTGCAATCTGGTCTGTGCAGGATCGGTTTTTGCGGAAGCCGGCCTGCTCGTCACGGAGTTGTGAGTCAATGAGGTCCTTCATCCTGTTCAAGATAACTCTGTTAAAAACCTTCCCTGGCACTGATAGCAGTGTGATCCCTCTATAATTACCGCAGTTACTGAGGTCGCCTTTCTTTGGAATCTTGGTGAGGTATCCCTCTTTCCAGTCTCCTGGGACTTCTTCTTCCTCCCAGATCTTCATGAAGAGTGGGTGGAGCATCTTCACAGTGGTTTCGATATCTGACTTCAGTGCCTCTGCAGGGATGTTGTCTGGTCCTGCAGACTTTCCGTTCCTCAGCTGCTTGATGGCTTTCCTAATCTCTTCCATGGTTGGTGCGTTGCAGGCTATGGGTAGTTCTGTGTCAGCCTGTGTGATGTCTGGTGGGTTCTGTGGTGCTGGCCTGTTTAGCAGTTCTTCAAAATACTCCTTCCATCTGTTCTTCTGTAAATCATCTCCCTTTATCGGTCTTCCCTCTTTGTCCTTCACCGGTCGTTCTGGCTTGCTGTGCTTTCCTGACAGCTTCTTGGTGATACTGTACAGCTCCCTCATATTTCCCTCTCTTGCCGATTGCTCTGCTTCCGTTGCAAGGCTGTCCATGTACTTTCGTTTGTCGGCTCTGATGCTCTTCTTCACTAGCTTGTTCCCCTCTTCGTACCTTTCTTGTGCCTTGGCTTTCTCTGCTCTTGTTCGGCTGTTGTTCACTGCCGCCTTCTTCTCCTTCCGCTCTTGGATCTTTTGCAGGCTGTCCCCTGAGATCCACTCCTTGTGTTGTTTCTTCTTGGGGCCAAGCACTTCTTGGCAGGTAGATGTAACCGCCTCCTTTATCTCCTTCCATCTGTTCTCCATTGTGCACTCGTCCTCTTCCAGCAGCTCTTGTAGGACTTGGTACTTATAGCTGAGTGTTACACTGAACTCTTCCTGTTTGCTGGTGTCTCTTAAAAGAGCTGTATTGTACCTGTGCCTTGTTGTATGTGCTGACATCCAGTTCTTTCTCAGTTTAAGCTTCAGGCTGGCTACAACTAGGTGGTGGTCTGAGGCTACATCTGCTCCTCTCTGTGCTCTAACATTCTGCATGGACCTCCTGAATTTCCTACTAATACAGACATGATCGATCTTGTTCTCGGTGGAGTGGTCTGGCCATACCCAGGTGGCCTTGTGGATGTCCTTATGGGGAAAAACGGTGCCCCCTATGACCAGGCTGTTCATAGAGCACAGGTCCGCCAGCCTCTCTCCGTTTTCGTTCATGACCCCCAGTCCATGTTTTCCTATGATATCCTCGTATCCCGTGTTGTCCCTTCCGACCTTTGCGTTAAGGTCTCCCATCAGGATTGTGATATTTCTCTCCGAGTGCGTTTCTATGATGGACTGCAGTCTATTGTAGAACTGGTCTTTTTCTGATTCCTCGGCATCGTTGGTAGGGGCATAACACTGTATGATGTTCATGTTGATCTTCTTTTTCTTGGTTCGGAAGGATGCGGTGATGATTCTTGGACCATGGGCTTCCCATCCAGTGAGCGCTCTCTGGGCGGTTTTAGATAACATCAGTGCTACTCCTTGGGTGTGGGGGGCGTTGTCCTCTTCATGTCCGGAGTACAGCAGCATCTCTTGTCGTTTCTGTCCGGACTGTGTCCATCTTGTCTCACTTATACCTAGAACCGTGAGATTATAGTTCCTCATCGCTGTTGCTACTTGGAATGTCTTCCCTGTTTCGTACATGGTTCTCACGTTCCACGATCCAATGTGGGCAGCCCTGGTCGAAAGAAGGGTGGTCGGCCTCGTCGCTTCCAGAGACTTCTGGCTTTCACCCCGAGGCGTCAAAAACCTTCTCATCGAAGACCCCTCTCTTCCCTGGGCCAAGGTGTTGATGTCTTGATCTCTTGTTGGCGTTTCTGTAACAGGAAGTGTTTTACGGGGTGAGGTTGTTAGCCCCACGCCCAACCCCCAACCTGGAGGACCAGGTGCTGCTTTTCGTCCGGCCTCTACTCAAGAAACCTGCCCGGCTTGGTTGAACCTACTGAGGGTATGAACCCCCTCCGGTATAGCCTTCTGAGTCACGGAGGCACTCGGAGAAGCGGTAGCGGCAGCAGTAGCTAAAGCACTGATTATGGAGATCATTCCCAGGGCGGGGGATTCCCCGGAAAATCTCCTCAGATAATGACCCACATTTCATAAATGGGGCCCTCAAACTATTAGCAGCCTACCTACATGTAAATCTCAAAACACACTGCGCCTACGACCCCTAGAGCGGAGGAATGGTAGAATGCGCTAACAGTACGTTAAGAAACAAACTGACTAAGGCAATGGAGGACCCGGGCATGGACTGGGTGACATGGTTATCATTAGTGCTAACCGCTATGCACAGCATGAACACAGGCCTAGCTGTAGCCACTGGTCCCCAAACACTAGAAGGGACAGATGATATAATGATGACTTACTGTCGTAACCTTCTCACTGTGCTTAGACAAACCCACCTACAGGTTAAAGCTCCCCTACCATCCCCTGCGGAGGGATCACTCCACGACCACCACGGAGATTAGATAGTGGTCAAGGACTTCCGGAGGAAAAGATGGAGCACCCCCAGGTGGAGAGGACCATACCGGATCCTACTTTTCACAGCATTGGCAGTGAAGGTCGCAGAAAGGGCCATCTGGAACAATGCCAGCCATTGTCGGAGGGCCCCGGAACCCCCGCAGGAGGGGGAGAAGAGCCAGCCGTAGGCCGCAGTGCCTGACTGGACAGCGGTATAAGGAAGGTTCAGGGAGAAGGAAGAAGTCCGATAGAGAGGCAGGGAGATATCCAATAGGAAGTCTCATCACCTACAGTCGGCAGAAACCTATCCCTAAACACCTTTCGCGAACTGGCCTTATACAATGCAGCAGTGGAATCCAATGCGCCGAGCAGGAGGGATGCGGCCAGTGCTCACAGACTTGACGATCGTGGCAGCCGTGGCTCCTGCTACACCATGATCTCCAACCACACGTCCCCAGATGGGGAGTTCACCAAGGCCCTAAAAACGCTGGAAGAACTGGCCATCGAGATAAAGTACAATGCAGGACACGGCAGTTTGAATGAACTGGGTGGTTGGAGGATCTGTTCGGTAGTTACAGAGCGATGTTAGCCAGGTACGCTATGATATTCGTAGCCATTCTAATAGTTTTCGAATTAATGTTTTGCTGTATTATTCCTGTTTTACGTAACCTCATCAGCCAGACCCTGGAGAACTAAATTGTCTGCCAAGGCCAATTCACTGCCATACCACCTGGAGTGAGTCCCTCCCTATGCCGCTGACGACAACTCGGACAACAACAGGCCCATGCCAGAATGAGTAGTGGCAGTTGTGTGAATGTTATTTTCATCTATATGTGTTGATTAAAAGATTAATCAAAGGGGGGAAATGTAATGGAAATAATGAACTAACCCTATGTAAAGCAGATATGGGGTTACAACCCCGCTTGTAACCCCATATCTGCTTTACTAACAACAGGAACATTTTGGACTGCTGGCCTTGTCGTCGGCATTTCACAGTTGAAATTGTTAAAACCACCTTGTGACCAAAGGAGAAGTTGACTTTCACTTGTCTCACATATCACACTCGACCAGACCGTCCGGACAGGAAACCAGGCTACCCCCTCCGCTAACTGTCTACATGATCTATACAATGTTCCCTCTTCTTAGTAACGGCAACATATGACGTAGGTGATATAAGCCCTCGAGCAAGTTGGTTCTGGGGAGATGCTCTTTGCTATTCTGTGTGACATGTAAAGTGCACCCCGATGATTGCAATCTTCTATACAATAAACTTAGACTAAGTGACAGTTGTTGTATTTTCTGTTTAACCTGAACTATCTCACCCCAGGCATCGACCAGCACCTGGAGTGGCTGGATATTCCACAACAGGGGAGAACAACAATTACTTAATTTTTGAAAGACAAATTTGAAGAGTAAATCAACTGATTGACCAATCTATGAAGATGTTTTGATTGTTTTTCAAAAGGTAAAAATAACTTTTCTACTTTTTTAAGTGAGAAAGACAAGATCTACATGACAATCATGAATGAAATGGAGAGACAGGGACTTGTAAGGTAACCAACAAACCAGAAACCAACAAAGGCTATGTTGTAGTACCACTGTAACATTGATACATATTTTAAAAAACGATTGAATAAAGGTTTCACCAATCTGAAACCTTCTCAAAGGTTTGACCAGTCTAAGTGTAGTGATCTTTAATATGGGCCTGGTGCAATGTGGTCTAGATCGGGGAAAAGCAATGAAATCACCCTTTTTTGCATTTTAAAAAATTGAAAAATTATTTCACAAATCAGAAACTATGTTCGAGATCCAATATGGGCTTTTTAAAATTATAACCTAGTGCAGGTTTCACTTCTACGAGTACAATAGTTTTTGAAATATACCTGGTCTTATATGTCCAGTGTGGAAATAATACAGTAATATCCATATTGTTCCCGTTTTCACAAGTATAATATTACTTTCACAAATCAGAATTTATGTTAGAAATGCAATATGGGATTTTTATTATAATCTAGTCCAGGTTTGACTGCTATTAGTAAAGAAGTATGACTACTATAAGTAGAGATCTAGACATGGTTTTAGGTGGTCTGCGTGTATTAAAAAAGTATGTACCATGAAAACAGGCGCTGTGATCAGCTGCTCACTTCAGTGTGAAGTTGAATCGGAAGCTACCAATCGGAAGCTAACTTCAGCCTTACAGTTCTCTTAACTTTCCCCTTAACTGCCGAATCAGAAGCTTCGAATCGGAAGCCAACTTCAGGATTGTGTCATATTGCCAATCAGTAGTAAGAGTGGAGAGAAAACCCATCCTTAGAGGTTAGTCCCTTCATGTTAAAGAAAAGAGTGAAATGTGGTGTTGAAGTTAAACTCAGAAAATTGTGACTTGTGCTGCGTTTCACAGAACCTGGGAAAATTTAAGATGGCTAAAATGGACACTGTGGATTGTTACATGCAGCTATATTTTTTATTCGTTTTCTTGGCATTTTTTCGGCTAAAGGTGGAAACACAGCAATCGCAGTACTGACAAACATGGTTGAGGTCTCATTGGAACTGGTGTGTTTCAGACATCTTGTGGTTCAAGTTTGATCAATGTCGATATACATTTAGAGCAGAAAAGGGTAAAAAAAAAAAAAAACAGTGCCATATATTTAGAGAGACAGCAGGAGCCAAAGCTGCGTTTAATGGAAACTCGGAAAATTGGAACTAGTGCTGTGTTTCACAGAAGCCTGAAAACTGTAATCGGTCACAGAAAGCGTTTTCGCACCGCAGGAACTTTGTCATAGTTCTAAGAACTTTTGGAGGAACCGTCGCTTTCTTTTATGTCCGCACTGCAAGATCTAGGAATGGTCATAGTTGTAAAAACGCCATTCATGAGGACTAAGGACTAACCGACAAAACGTTTAGTAACTTAAGTCCACGGTGATTGTATTGTGGCACCTCTGTAAAATGTTATTATAATACTATATATATATTACTATGTTATTATTATTATTATTATTATTTATAATAATAATAATAATAATTATAATTATAATTATAATTGTAATAATAATATAGCTGCAGGCAGCAATATGCAGGGTCCAGGGTAGTCAGCCCTTCTTTAAAGTTCAATGGACAAGTGTGCTTTGGTTTTCTGTTCCGATGTGTTTTGTGACTGCAGAAGTTAATTAGTTCCGGCCTGCTTACAGTGTAATGCTATGATCCAGCAGTGTTTGCGGCTGTTGGTGGGTTTCCTACGCCACAACTAACAGCAGTTAGTTGAATTAGGGCTGCATGATTATGGATAAAATGATAATCAATGATAATTCCTCAATATTGTGATCACCATTATTTATCACAAATATCATCCATTTAGGGTATCACAATTCTTTTATTGTATTTTGTAAATCAACAGAAAATTGCCTTCACAATAATAATGTATTTTATGAGCCTATAAAAAAATGTACAAATCTTTGAATTAAAATAGGACTTTCTTCACATAAATTCAGTGTTCTTGTGGCTATATATACATTACATCCAATCAAGAAGGTCAATTACATAACACCTGCAGGTTTTCTGCAAGAAAAAAAAAACAGCCTTCAGTGCCATCTTGGTGAGGTAGTCATTGTTGATTACAAACTATATTCACAAGACTGAACCGCCAATCTGGATGAAACTCGGATGACGCCATGTTAGAACTGCCTTGAATTCACATCTTATTCAGATTGGTGTGTTGGATATAAACATCTATAAAGGTCTGACGTCAGTTACATTGGCACGTGCCGCCATTTTGTTGAGGACCCAGTTGTTGACCAATCACTAGATTGCAATGCTATCATGTGACCTGTGTGGGCCATCATTTGCGCATTCAAGTGTGTTGATAAAAAATAGAGTTTTTTACTAAATTATTCCACAATAATGGACCAATCTGGATCAAACAAGGACGGCGGCACGTCAGAGCTGCACAGAATACACATTTTATTGCTCTTGTCTGTGAGTGCAGTGGATCCATGACATCTATTTTTAGGCTCCCGGCCTCCCAGCGCCACTAGAGGTCGCTCTTGCCCTATCTGCATCTCCCTCCTTGAGCCAATTGCACACACCTGGGATCAATAACCTGCATCACTCCACACAGTATTTAGTCTCCAGCTTCCCAGTCATTCTTTGCTAGACCGTCAACTTACAATTGGCTTACCCGAGTTGTACAGCTACTGGCTCCATTCCTAGTTCCTGTTTCAAGTCTCTAGTCTCTAGTCTCTAGTCTCTAGTCTATGTCTCTTTGTTTTCGTCTTCCCCTTACCTGCTTGTCTCCTCTTGTAGACTCAGTCTGTCAGTCCATCTCCAGCCAGCCCGGTTTACCTGCTTGTCTCCGCTCGTCGACCAAGGCTGTCCGTCCTTCTCCATCCAGCCCGGTTCCCTGTCTCCTCACCCGGATCCTAGACCCCTCTTCCTGGTCATCATCATCCCTGCCCAGCCCTGCTCCATCCCTACTTGACCGGATCCCCCTGGCCAGCTCAACCGTGTGGGCTAATTAACAGTCTTTGTCTGCCTCCCGTCTCTCCGTGTCGTACATTTGGGTTTCTCCTAGCCCTGGTCGTGACAATACGGTCCGGCCAAGAAAACATGGACCAAGCCGACCCAGAGGGGCTCCGCTGCGCCCCCCGGGACCAAGGAGTGTTGCTTGGTCAACATGACCAGGCCCTCCGGGACATCGGAGAACATCTCCGGACCATCTCGGCGGCCGTCAGCAGCCTGCAGGTTCCTCCGGCTCCCGTGACCCCCCCCTGCTCCTCCGGCCAACCCTCCACCAGGGCTCCCAGCGCCTCTCTCATCCCCCCTGAGCCCCACGTTCCGACTCCAGCGCCCTACGACGGCGATTTCGCCACCTGCCACGCCTTCCTTGTGCAGTGCGCGGTGGTTTTTCAGCAGCAGCCATCATCGTACGCCTCCGATGGCACCCGCATCGCATTCCTCATCTCCTGCCTGAGAGGGGCGGTTCTCGGCTGTCTCTCCTACGATCTGTTCACCCGCAAAATGAGGAGAGTCTTCGACCACTCGACTTCTCGGTCGGGTTACGTTCCAGTCGGTCCAGCTCCAACCCTCTCACCCCTCCTCTGCTCCCAGCTACCCTCTCGTGGGGGGGGTATAACACTCTCTTCCTCTGCTTTCATAGATTCCGGGGCGGATGCGCGCTTCCTCGACCTGGGACTAGCACGCCAGCTAGGGCTGACACCCGTCCCTCTCCCCACCGTGAGTCCTTGAGGTTCTTCCTCATTCATTCCCCCTGAACCCCCTGGACCTGGGATACCCCTGGCTCCGGATCCACAACCCTCAGATGGACTGGCGCTCGGGTAGCGTGAGCGCCTGGAGCCCACACTGCCACGCCCATTGCCTCCGCTCAGCTTCTACCCCGCCGCCGGACGCGCGGCCGGGGGACCCCAAGAGCCCTGACCTGTCCTCGGTTCCTTCACAATATCTGGACCTGGCCCCTGTCTTCAGCAGGGCGCACTATCCCTACCACCTCATCACCCCTACGACTGCGCAATCAACCTCCTGCCAGGCGCCCCCCCCCCGCAGTCGCCTGTATAACGTCTCCCAGCCCAAACAGGAGGCCATGGAAACCTACATCCACAACTCTCTCGCTGCCGGATCATTCGCCCCTTGCGTTGCCGCTCGCCGCAGGGTTTTTCTTCGTTGCCAAGAAGGACAAGACCCTCCGTCCCTGCATTGACTTCAGGGGACTCAACGACATCACAATCAAGAACAAGTACCCCTTGCCCCTGATGGACTTCTAATAGAACTCAGTCTTCGTCCCCATCTGGGGTGCCACCCAATTCTCCAAACTCGACCTCCGCAACGCAAACCACCTGGTCCGCATCCGCAAAGGGGACAAATGGAAGACCGCATTCAACACCCCGCTCGGACACTTTGAGTATCTGGTAATGCCTTTGGGTTTGTCAAATGCCCCAGCGGTCTTCCAGGCCCTAATTAACGATGTCCTCCGGGACATGCTCAACTCGTTTGTCTTTGTGTATCTCGACGATGTCTTGATTTTCTTCAAATCCCTCTCCGACCACGTAAAACACGTACGCCTGGTGCTGCAGCGGCTACTGAAGAAGCGTCTCTTTGTTAAGGCTGAGAAGTGTATCTTCCATATTCTGTCCGTTTCCTTCCTAGGATTCATCATTGGCCTAGGAAGGCTGGAGATGGACCCCAAGAAGGTGGCCGCCGTGATGGAGTGGCCAACCCCAGCCAATAGGAAGCAGCTCCAACGCTTCCTCGGGTTTGCAAACTTCTACCGGCGCTTCATCCGAAACTTCAGCCGTATCGCCGCTCCCCTCTCAGCCCTTACCTCCACTGCAGTGGGCTTCAAGTAGACCCCCGCGGCCAAGGCCACATTCCTCGACCTCAGAAGCCGCTTTTCGTCGGCCCCAGTCTTGTCCCAGCCCGACGCCAACCTCCAGTTCGTGGTAGAGGTGGATGCTTCGGACACAGGGGTAGGAGCGGTACAGACTCAGCGTTCTCCAACCAACGGTAAGCTCCACCCCTGTGCCTTTCTCTCCCGCAGGCTCACCCCACCCGAGCACAATTATGAGGTGGGCAACGGGGAACTCCTGGCCGTTAAACTAGCCCTGGAGGAGTGGCGCCACTGGCTGAGGGAGCAATCCACCCCTTCGTCGTCTGGACCGATCATAAGAACCAGGTGGGCGTTGTTCTTCGGCCGGTTTAACTTCTCTCTATCCTACCGCCCAGGCACCAAGAATACCAAACCTGACGCCCTGTCCCGTGTGTTCGCGCCAGAGTAGAAGACAGGGGATCCAGAACCCATCCTTCCACCCCTGTGCCTTGCCGCCAGGTTCACCTGGGAGATCGAGTCCCTTGTCACCCAAGCGCAGGAACACCAGCCTGACCCAGGTACCGGACCCCCAACCGCCTGTTCTGCCCTGACTCCGCACGCTCCCAGGTTCTGCAGTGGGCCCATGCCTCCCGCCTCAGCTGCCATCCCGGGATCACCCGCACCCTGGCAGTCGCTTTTCTAAAGTGGCACACTTCCTCGCCCTGCCCAAACTACCATCGGCAAGGGAGACCGGACCTGCTGGTGGCCGAGGTGTTCCGCCACCATGGCATCCCGGCGGACGTGGTGTCAGACAGAGGACCCCAGTTCACCTCCCAGGTCTGGCGCGCCTTCTGCTCGGCCCTGAGGGCACAGGTCAGTCTCTCCTCCGGTTTCCATCCCCAGACCAACAGCCAGAAGGAGCGGGCAAACCAGGAGGTGGAGGCCATGCTCTGCTGCCTGACACCCACCAGCCCCACCTCCTGGAGCTACCAGCTGCCGTGGGCCGATTACGGCCACAACACCATGCTCAACGCCTCAGCTGGCCTGTCGCATTTCCAATGCTCTCTGAGCTACCAACCCCAGCTGTTCCCTGCCCAGGAGGTTGAGATCGCCGTACCCTCCATCCAGGCCCACATCCGTCGCTGCCGGAGGACGTGGAGGAGGGCCCGCTCTGCCCTACTCCAGGCCTCTGCCAGCATGTCCCCGGACAGATGGTATGGCTCTCCACAAAGGACTTGCCCCTCAAGGTGAACTCCCGAAAACTCACTCCCCAGTATGTTGGTCCCTTCCCCATTGTGTCAATCATCAACCCCTGTGCCATACGCCTCCATGTCCACCCCACCTTTCATGTGTCCCTGCTTAAGCCGGTGCTTTCCAGCCCTCTCTCCCTCCCCGCCAAGCCCCACCACCCCCGCAGGCGCCTACACAGTGCGGCGCCTGCTGGATGTGCGGCGCCGGGGGAGGGTCCTCCAGTACCTCATGGACTTGGAGAGGTATGGTCCGGAGGAACGCTCCTGGGTCCCCGGAGACAGATCCTGGATGCCTTCCTCATCTGGGATTTCAATCGGACTCACCCTTCCAGTTCCAGGTGTCCGCCAGGGGGCGTCCGTTGGGGGGGTACTGTTGGGCTCACGGCCTCCCAGCACCACTAGAGGTCGCTCTTGCCCCATCTGCAGCTCCCTCCTTGTGCGAATTGCACACACCTGGGATCAATTACCTGCATCACTCCACACAGTATTTAGTCTCCAGCTTCCCAGTCATTCTTTGCCAGACCCTCAACTATCTTACCCGAGTTGTACAGCTACTGGCTCCATTCCTCGTTTCCTCGTATTAGCCGGGACGGTGGAGCTGGCCGGGGGGACCCGGTCGGGTGGGGATGGAGCAGGGCAAAAATCAAAGTAATATGTCTTGCTAAAAATATCTACTGTAGAGGACAGACTTTTCATCAGTAATACAGGTTACGTTGTAATAAACAAACTCCAATATTATAAAAACCTGCCTAACACATATGTATGTATTGAACTGTTGCTTTTTGACACCATCAACTTTGAATGATATTTCACTCGACACTCCTGATCATGATGTCCTCATTCGGGGTCCGTCGTCCATTTTCATCCTCCATTTTTGAATGTCCATGTTTGAGTGTTCAAGTCCATTAGGCTGTTAGGATCTCTGGACACAGCCAACCTCATACTGGTCCTGAAAGAAAAATTCACACGCCAGTATCCTGTACACACATCAAATACAGTATAATAATTTTACTTTTGCATTATGCTTTAACATTATTCCAATATATGATTAACATTTTCCTATTCCCCCCTTTGTCCATGCATTTTCTCAGTCAAAAATAGTCTATGACTGAATCAGATATTCAGAATGGATATTTCTCTACTAGTGTTTGCTCCTAACTACATACCTCTACCCAATTCAGACCTGTATGCTGACAGATTTTAACAATGCGATTTTTCAGCACACCATTAAATTTTTCACAAACACCTTGGCTTTGCAGATGATAAACAGCTCCTAGACATTGTTTAATTCCCAATTTTGGTGAATTAATTTTACTGTTTTACCCACAAACTCTTTCCCATTATCTGAAGATATACGATCTGGAAGTCCCCACCTGCTTATGACCTCACGACACAAAAACTTGGCTTGGCAACTGACTGAGCATCTTTACGCTTGGTTGGACATGCTTCAGTCCCCCATGAAAATCTATCCACGTTGACAAACATGTATCTTTTACCTCCTACTGGTCTTATCATGTCAACAAAATCCACAACCAACTGAAGCATTGGACCTGTCGGAGTTGGAATGTGACCGGGTGGACTCATCACACCCCTCTGACGGTGCCCAAAAACCATACTCTTTCGTGTTTTTTCTTCTTATCTCCCCCTTGCAACATGGGCTAACCCATGTGCTTCCTGAATCATCAAACCAGGTGCTACCGTCATTCCTTCATGATTTCTCCACAGACCGGTAGACTCTTGTGTGGCCCCCGGTCCAACCATGATTGTTTATCTATGGCTGACACCGCTTCTTGCATCGAGATCACAACTCTGAGCGTGATTTATGTTCCAAGTGCACTTCAAGTTCAAGTTCAAGTTCAAGAGATTATTTGTCACATACATACACATACGGTCGTACATATATGCAGTGAAATGTCATGACACCCGGTGATTACGCACAAGCTTCATAAGCTCAAAAAATACTCAAATGTGTGTAATCGACACGCGGTGCTCGCGCAGGCGGCCGCAAGGGGCGGCGCCACAATACCGATTCTGGGTTCTATAATTATATAATAGGATTAATTGTCTGTGTTGTATTAAATATACATCTAAATCCTCCTAATTGAACCTTCACCATAACTTACCTCCAGTACTCACCCCACAGAGTAGAAATCTGCCAATAATAATACAAAAAAAATGCAAATTACAATGCAAATAATAATATAAATGATAATGCAAATAATAAAACCATAATAATACAAATAATAATAATACATTTGAATCAGTGACCTTGACTTTTCCTTGACCTTTTTGGGTTTGGACCTTTTAATAATAATACTAATACTATGATAACTACTACTACTACTACTATCATTACCACTACCACAACTACTACCACCACTACAAGCTACAAGTGTAGCTTTTTATGTTGAGCCGGTCCTCGCACCTGTTCCCGAATAGCCCCCCCCCCCCGTCTGGTTTGATTATTTGCCTTGATGGAAATCGGTTCTTTTTGGGGGGTTTTCTTTTCTTTTTTTTTTTTTTTCTTTTTTTGTCTTCTTTACTCAAGTTAAGTTCAAGAGATTATTTGTCACATACATACACATACGGTCGTACATATATGCAGTGAAATGTCATGACACCCGCTGATTACGCTCAAGCTCCATAAGCTCGAAAAAAACTCAAATGTGCGTAATCGACACGCGGTGCTCGCGCAGGCGGCCACAAGGGGCGGCACAACAATCACGGGTGACAAGAAGCACTTTGCCTGTTTTGTTTGCTCGGTAACTGCTTTAGCAGCCTCATTCGCTGCTTTGTTACCTTGAGTAACTCTTGACGTGTCCATTTTGTGTGCTGCACACTTAGCAGCTATTACACACTTACAGCTATTTCCTTTGGCTTCATCATTGCATGCAGCAATTTCATTATCTGAGCATGATGCTTCTGTGTCCATGGGTTATTGTTTGACCCCAATAAGCCACTTTTTCTTGACAATACTGTAGCTTCTTCCATCCTTTCTCCTATATGCTCCAAATCCTTCAGCCACCATTAAAGTCATATGTGTCACAAAAAAAAGTCACACTTTTCTCAATGTCACGCTCTTTATCAAGATATTCATCAGTGTTTATCTTCATAGCTGCTCCTTTACTTCCTCATTCCACCACCAAGAATCCTCTTCTTTCGGCTGCTCCCCTTAGGGGCGCCACAGTGCATTATCTACCTATAATTCTTTCTGTTCTGCTCATCTATAAACCTTCTCTTTGGCCTTCTTATCCTCATTCTTCTAATCCACAAATTGTATGTTCCTTCCTCCGCTTTAGCCAACATCCGTCTGAACCATGTCTGTCCCTCCTTTACAAACAGCTGCCGAATGCCAAGTTCTGTTTGTCTTTTCTCCGTGCGTCTCTTTCCTCTTTTTCCTTTCTTTTGACAAGCACCTGCATTGTTTTAATCACATCCTGGTTAAGAATTCCATCAGCCGGCCATGGTTGTTCAATGTCAGGCCACCACTTACTCCATTTTCCTGATATTTTTGCAATATCTTTAATAAGAGGATTATTCTTTCGCACTACATCAATAGGAGTGATTACTTTTGTATTTTTTGTATCCATTTATTTTATTGTAAATCGAATTGATTTATTTAAAAATTATTTATAAAGCACCGTGTAATCACACTCAACCAAAAACAACTGAATTTTCTAACCCCAAAGAAGACCATTAGCTTCCCACTTATGAAAGCAACTTCACTTGTTCATGAGATTATAAATCTGATCATACTAATTTATCTTCAATTGTCAAAATGTCCATCAATGTTCGCTCCCAAAACAGCCTCAATCAAGGTAAACCATACTCAGATAATGAAACCAATATTCACAGCACTCACCCGTATTTAAATCAAATCAGTTTTTCCGCATGTGATCAATCAAATCAATAATGATCCATTAATGAGGAGAATGCCTTGATTAGTCAGTCCGTTGCCAAGTCTCTTACTAACTAATTGCAAACGCTATATAAGAAAAAGAACTACTGTAATCCTATATGTGAGAACAAGCAATTATGTAGGTTATAACTAGATGTACACACGTATAGGTAAATGCAGGTGTCTATTGAAAAGAGGTAGTGGATAAACCGTACTGGCCTTATTCAAGGAATTCAGAATTTCTTATGCACTGTCATCCTCAAGCTCCCGGTGTCTGTGAAGAACTGCCAGATGTCTTGTCATCTGCTCCTTGGATGATCCAATTCAGACACATTCCATCTTCTCTGTCTTTCCCCCAGCTCTCACTCAGTAAGGTAAAAGAGAGGAAGAATAGAATCCAATACTTACCATAATACAATTCAACGAGACATACATGATCAGCTTTTTTATTTCTCGCGCATTTGAAATAAAGCAATGTTTTACTTTTATTCATACGACGCATTTGAATCTAAAGAGTATATTAATCAATCTAATATCACCTCTAATTCATTATTTTTATTTAATTTAATTGTATTTCTATTTATTTTATTTTATTTTATTTTAATATTCATTTATTTATTTATTTTCTTCTATCCTACGCCTTCTCCACCGCTCTTGTCAGGGGGAGTCAACTAAGTTCCACTCTATATGAAGCACCACCCCTTGCTCCACCTCTTAAATTTAGGCACAGCTTCCAGTTTGCACTGGTCGTCAGCGAGCGAACATCCTGTTTTAGCTCCCCGTCTGAACAGCCCAGCCCAATGCGGCCACGCACGAGTCATAAATCAAAGCTGGTTCCTTTCACTCAGCAGCCAAAACACAAAGCTCTTCTCTTGCATCAAAAACCCAGCTTTTCCTTCTATTTCACCAAGACTATCTGCTCCTTTAACCAACAGAACTCACAGCAAGCACTTTCACAGACTCCAAGCACAAAGAGAAAAAACTCAAAAACCACCCAAACAATCCACAAATCCTACCCATAATTCAGAGCAGAAGATTTTCTTTTCTTTTCTGAATGTGTACATGCATGTGTAGGCAGACTGTTTCTGGTGATTCTAGTCCTTCTCTCAAGAAGGCTCATTTTGTTATCAAATATATAAAGTCCTGTGAAGGTTCATATCCTTTATCAACTGTATAAAACGTCCTTGAAAGAAAAAGGCTCCTATATATTTATCAAACGTCCTTTATAGAAAAAGGCTCATATATTTTTATAAAAACATCCCTAAAGAAAAAGGCTCATAATCTTTATTATCAGCTTTACAAAGTCCATAAACAGGCTCATATATGTATTAACTCATTCTCTTAGGCAGGGTTCAGCCCTGCTTTTCCCCATTTTTTCTCAAACTTTATTTTTCATCCTTTAAGCCTTTAACTTGTAAGTCTTTTTGCTTCACTTTTCATCTTTTTCATCTTACTTTAGGCTTTTAACTTTTATCTCTTTTTCACTTTTCATCCTTTTTTATCTTACTTTAGACTTTTAATTTTTATCTCTTTTTCACTTTTCATCCTTTTTCATCTTACTTTAGACTTTTAACTTTTATCTCTTTTTCACTTTTCATCCTTTTCATCTTGCTGTAGGCTTTTAACTTTTATCTCTTTTTCACTTTTCATCTTTTTCATCTTCATTCATATAATTATATTTTGAGTCAATTCCCCTGGCCAGGGTTATTTCCTCTTTGTTTTTCCTACCTAGATTTGACTATATTATACTTTCATTCGGCAAACTTTCAAGCAGCATTTAATGTACACGTCTTACTTTTTAAGGCGATACGGGCCCTGTCTCCATTAATCTTGCATGGTTATTTAAATAGCTTTTGGCTACTAGTTCTGCCATTCTACAATTACTTTTTACTTCTACTTTTTCCACATCTTTTAAGCCTTTATGTTTTACTTTTAACTTCATCTTTTATTTCTCTCATCTCTATTCTCTATTTCAACTTAATTCTCTCTTTCTACGTTCATTATTCTCTTATTCCACCTATTTACGTCTTTTACAACTTAATAAACCCCAATTTAGACGGAAACTCACTTCACACATCAACACATCATCTCCATCTCCGCACAATTTGCTCTTGTCAGTGCAGCCTCAAAACACTACTGCTTCAAGAACCACACACAGCTCAATTTGTGAGAAAACACTCACCCTGAGAGTGGTTATTCGCTGGAGCAGGCAGCATCGGCAGATCCTGTTCGTGACGCCACTTTGTAGTTTCTTGATGAATTTGATGTGTGAGGAGAGACCGCTGACGCTGGCTTGAGTAAAATAAGGCTTGGTTCAGGAGAGAACCGAGCCGGATGGATAATTATCTTACCGCCACACATTCCAAGATACCTCAAACGCATCCTGTTCATATCTAACCTGGTGTTAGATGCAATGGTTTTTTTTTTTAACTTGTGCTGTCAGCATGCTGGGCATACAACACAGAGTATTTGTATGCCATTTGCATCCAGGACAGAGTTAGTCTGCAAGAGGAGTTCATTGCATTACAGCAGACGCTTTTATCCAAAGCGACTTACAATTATTCAAACACCGACGGACGCAGCCATCATTAGCAATTAGGGGTTAAGCGTCTTGCTCAAAGACACTACAGCATGCTAGCAGGAGGAGCGTGGGATAGAACCAGCAACCTTTAGATTACTAGACAACCAGTGCTACCTCCTGAGCTACCATCCCCATTCCAGTTCAAATTCTCAACCTGCAATGCAACTCTTCATTAATTCTTAAATCATCAAGAACTGCTGCAATAACTCTGTCCTGTGGATGACCTGTAGAATGACAAGACCACAGTTTTGTTATGGAGAGCCACCATCAATCCCCCTCTTTGGAGAACTATTCATCATGTTTGGATCTATAACAACTGATCACTACTTCAAGAGGGGGAGAATCACCACGGTGAAACAAATAAACATAGACACAAACAACATTTACACAAAAACATGAACATTGGATGACAACATGTATTGAAAAACTGAATTAGGTCCAGTTACTGAATTAGGTAAACTGGAACTACAACTGGTCCCGTGGCCTCTTCCTGTCAAAGTTATGGCAGCAAATGACGGAGGAAAGGAGGGGAAAGCACCCCCGGGCGCTGGGGTGCACTCCAAGCAGGGGTGCGTGTGTGCATGTGTGCATGTGTGCGTGTGTGCGTGCGTGGGTGTGTGTGTGTGTAAGATGTCCACCGGTGAGTGCACATGACTTATCCCCATTGGTACAGGTGTAGAAGGTCGGTATTATGTTGCGGCACCTCCAGGCAGCGCAAGGGGCCCTGAAGCCCCCCGAACTCCACAGCCCCGCGGACAACCCCCGGCTGCAGGAGATCCCCGGGTACCCCGCCTGTGGCCACGGAAGACCCCGGGCCCCCAGAGAAGCCAGAGGGCTACGGAGCAACTCCCGCACCCAGTCCAAGAAGCATGACTAAGTCCCAGGGAGCACAAGGAGGCCCCACGCCCCAGGGGCGCACACATACAACCAGCCCCTGGGCGCAGGCACAAGACGCAGGCACAAGGCACGGACCGCGGGCCCGGATCGCGGCGCTACGGTGACAGACCGACACCCAGTTAGATGCAATGTAGTGTCCTTCCTTATTTTGCGGGATTCAAGCCATTCGTAACATGCAAACTGTAGGAGTCCATAATGCATTCCATGGACTCGGAATGTATCGGAAAACTTGGACTGGAGAAACTATAATTATCGCCTAGTGTTGTCACCGCGTCATTACGTCACTGTCACTCCGTCATCATTGCCCCACGCGGCATCAAACGGTCACGTGTTCATCACTGCGTCATCATTGCATCATATATATATATATATATATATATATATATATATATATATATATATACTGTATATATATGGATAAATACATCTGATTATGACACACACACACATATATATATATATATATATATATATATATATATATATATATATATATATATATATATATATATATATATATATATATATATGGAAAGTGCAGCTCTATTTCCGCAGGCAACACGGTGAGTTATCACAATGTGAAGTTCTGGTTTACAGGCAAACAATATTGATGACAGGGAAGAGAATAATGTGGAAAAACACACGTCTAATGAAAGCAGTTACATAAATTGGAACTGAAGTGGCCAGGGCTTTCAAATGTCTTTGATTCACAGCTTTCATTCTTGTTGATCGACCAAGTAGAAGCTTATATATTCTAATTTTCCTTTAATGAAGATAAAAAGATTTGTGAATATTTCTTTCACTTTGGGGAACTTTGACTTTTGCGACGATTCACAACGCTTGACGTTATGGTGCGTTCATAAACCCCAGATTTTTCCACTAGCGTACTGTGTCTCTGACAGACATAACTGGTGCATGGCTGAACCTAAATAAAAACATGTGATGAAAGGTTTGTATTATTGTGTTGATATAATGTATTTGTGAAAACTGGGAAAAGCTGGCTTTCGTTGTTTTTTTTTCTGAATACAGACCTAGCTCAAGAACTGCAGTACATATAGTAAGTAGTCAAACCTGAACTAGATGAAATAGGAAGCCTAAACAGCATTTAAAACCCTATTTCTGATTTGTAACACCTTTATTCTATTTGTGTAATCAAGAAAAGGGTGGTTTGCACTTTATTTTTTCACACGGACCACATAAAGTGGCAACCTCAAAGAAAGAAAGAAATGTCTGTTAGGTCACTATCTATCGCCGAATGTTTTAACACTAAGGTGATTGAGCCCATGGCCCCCTGATGAAAGCCTTCTAAGCGGGTGTAGGTGGTGACGTTCCCGGGAAAAATGTCAAGCGGCGCACAGTGAGTGACATGTTTTCCATCACGGAGCAGTGGTTGGTCCACTAGAGAGGGGAGGCGGGAGGCGAACGCAACACACGCTCTTCAACTCACTGTGTGTGTGTGTGTGTGTGTGTGTGTGTGTGTGTGTGAGAGAGAGAGTCAGTGAAAAAGCACTGATGTTCACATGTTTTATTTACATTCAAGTTGGTGTTTGGGTAAGACCTGCCGCGTCAGGTCCAGAGGGCCTCATACCCGCTGCGCGCTGCGCAACCCGGGGACAGAGCGGAGTAAGCCCCAGGGCTCCTAGGCCTTAACACTGATCAGACTTCATGTTTGATAATAACATATGTCACATATTATGTGCGTAACGGTTAGGCGTGACAACTCTTTATGCGATTCAGACATTGAAACCCCTGGTGACGTCACACACGCGACAGTTTGGATTTCTGTTTGGCAAATACCAATTTCCGCCATAGGTGCCGCCAAAAACAAATGAAAAAAAATCGACAACTATACTTGTAGTAGTTAAACCTGTTATTGTTGTTATTGTTACCTCCATTATAATAAGGAGCCTCAACGTGCAGTGTGTGTTTGTATGAGGGCAAAGGGGCCTCCAGGGGTTTCTACAGTGTGGGGAGCTGGGTGTGAAAGGATATGTGTGTGCCATTGTTTGGAAGACACTTAAGTAATCCAAATATGTGTAAACACAACTTTTCTTACGTTTTCATTCTGATGTTTGCAGAGATGAAGAGCAAGCAGAGACAAGCGCTTCAGCTGCTGTACCTTTTGTCCAGCCAACCAGACTTGAAACTTCCAAGTGGCCATGGTAGGCGGAGCAGCATACCAAGATCAAGACAGAGGGAGGCCGGTTTCAAGGACAGTATCCAGATCAAGATCACCATTACGGCAGCCAACTCCATGGCCATGGGGGACGGAAGCCGACCTTGATATTGCTCCAATGCCCAATTGATTTTTCATCTTGTCGAACCCTTGGAGTTCAATTGATAGAGGTTTACTCTTCACTGGACTGCTCAAAAGACACTGTAAAAACTCTTTCAAGTCAAACACAAACAAACAGGCAGCTAAAAACTTGGCAAAAGGAAAAAAGTACACATGGGTCGAGGCGGACTAACTATTGAGGAGATCTGCAAATGCCTGGACCTCATTCTGTTCATATCTCTGGTACCTCTGAGACCCACCAGTGACGTCTGGTGAAAAAACAACATTTTCTCCATGTCTTTTTCTAGAATTGTTATGACCAGGGACAGATTCAGAACAATCTCTTGGAACATTCACTTTGAGTGACCCAGAGGAGGATGCCACAAATGACAGGAGAAAGGGAACAGCCGAATATGACAGATGGTTCAGAGTAAAACCCCTGTTAGATGCTGTTCGCTCTGCTTGCCAGTCCCTCCACCACACAAACAAGAATACATTTATTGATGAAAGAATGGCTGCCACCAAGGCCGAGATGGGAATGATCCAGTGCATGTGGAATAAACCAACCAAGTGGGGGTTCAAGATGTTTTTACAAGCTGATTTCAAGAATGGATATACACATGTTTTTTTGCTGTATGCATGTAAATCAACTGGAAACTCACTGGAAATTGTCTTTCATATGACTTTGTAATGTCACTAATCAAACCTGCATACTTGGGAAAAGGCTACTCCGTTTTTGTGGATAATTTATACACTCGTCCTCAACTCATCAGAGATTTGTCCTCTATGAACTTTGGAGTCTATGGGACTTTTAGGGAAAACAGAAAAGAAGGTCCCCAGGGAAGGCCATAGAGTCGCACCAGTAAATCTCTACACAAGCCGCAATCAGTTTGTCACATGGGCGGATGCAGAGGTGGCAGTGTGCTCCACGATTCACCGAGCCTTTGGAGGGGGCACGGTCAAAAGACAGATGAAGAGCAGAGATCACTGGACTCAACAGAACATACCATGCCCTACTGCTGTCATGGGGTACAATAAATATATGGGAGGAGTGGACTCATCAGATTGGCTCTTACAGTATTGCACAGCCCACCACAAAACCTCATGTTGGTATAGGACATTATTATTCCATTTCATTGACATTGCATGACATTCCATTACATCCTGTACATGGAGCTCAGCCAAACCAAGAAGCCAAAGCCTCTAAACCACGAGCAATTCATTGAAGAGCTCACTGCCCAGCTGTGTGGGACAGCGTAGAAGAGACAATCTTCCATAGAGAGAAGTGATCACGTTCCTGTCGCAATCTCGCATCAAGCCGACGCCAGCAAGAAGGCCTCCTATGAATACAGCTCCTGTGAGCGATGCAGGACAGAAGATAAGGAAATTGTAAATGCTTCTTGGAAGTGTAAGGCATGTGATGCGGCCCTGTGTCATTGCAGACAGAAACTGCTTCCAGAAATGGCACACATAAGCCTTTATATGGCAAAAAGGAAACAAGAACGAGTAGGGACAAACCTACTTTTTTGTACATCGCATGTATAGTATAGTTAAAAGTTTCAATTGAAAATAAATATTTATTTACTCTTATGCTGCTGGCAGTAACTTTACTGTAACTTCATTGACAAAATGATTGGATCACACTTATAGCTGATACGGTGCTGAAGAAAATGAGACCATGCACAGGTGGAGAAGACAATTTCTGTATCTGTAAAATATAGGAAAAACAATGTCAAATGCATAATGACAAAAATGACCCTAGGTTAAATGTTTGTCTTAAAAAAAAATTGGTGATTGGTTGTTAGAAAAGAGGCGTTCCTCCACCTCATAAGCATATGGCTAAATGTTACAGGCTATAAGGTTGTACAGATGTTCTTATGATCTATTAGGATGAGAATGATTGTGATGTAGATGCTTCTGTCATCAGAGCAACTGGTGGTATTTGAATTCCTGATCCCAAATCGACAAGTAGTACATGTATTGACCCACATTGTCCAACAGAGGGCGCCTTGGTCCTGTATAATATCTTCCAATTACCTGTGAAAGGAGATGAGACTTTTACCTCTGCTGAGTGTGACTATAGGTACAACCAGTAAATTGTGAATTTTTTTTTCAGTTCGTATCTATATGAGGAATATTCATGTCCACAAGTCATTTCTCAAGCTATCCAAAAGAAAGGCACAGACTCATTTTACTTGTTGCTGGCATCATCCGTCAATCTTCTTGCTTGCTTCTAACCATAATTGGCCAAGGTATTCCCAATGATATAAATAGATGTTCTTATATGAAGCCAGATTGGTGATTTCTCTGTTGTGTGCAATATATGCCTGTGATATGATGAGTTGACGCTGAGAGGCCAGCCTCGAGTGTGCAGTTAACAATAATATTAATAACATACAACACTGCTGCTTACACGCCCCCCCCCCCCCCCCCCTCCCCCCCGGAGCTGAGGACAGACAGGAGTTCACAAGTGGGCGTGTGTGTGTGTGTGTGTGGTGTGGTGTGGGGTGGGGTGGGGTGGGGTGGGGTGGGGGGTAAGAAAAGCCCCAAGGAGACAGGGTGGCGCAGGCCAGGGTTTCGCCTTTCAGCACAGGAGTCCTCTCGCCACATCTTAAAAGGAAGCAGAGCTACAACTTGTGGTAGCACGCATCGCTCATCAGGCATCGTTGTAAAGTGCCAGATGCTTGTCTTTGTGCTATGAGGAGGAGGAATGTAGAAAGAGGGAGGAGGGTGAGAGGGTTGTGTTAACTCTCAATGCACACGCCTAGTTGCCTTCCTGAGAAAAATCGAGGCTAGAGAGGGTAGTACGATTCTGCAATACACTGCGAGATACTGTAGACACCGGCAAATCAGGATAACCATCTCAGGCCCCCCGAGTCAAAATAACAATGTATAAGCAAAGTGTTTTGGAGCAGAGATGTTAAACAGCCCAGGGTTGAAAGGTGGTGGTGGTGGAGGGGAATCCAATTGGGCGTGGGGGGTTGTGGTGGTGGTGGTGGTAGTGGTGGGGGGGGTCCAGAATCTCTCCCAGCTGTCTACCGGCGTAATTAAAGCAGGGGGACACCCTGGATGGCCAGCAAGTCTATCGCGGAGTCACACACATATCAGTTCCTTCACACACCATTTACACCTGTTGGTGATCTAGGGTCTCCAATTAGACTAACCTGCAGACATAAGATGTCTGCAGAAACTAAAAACATCGAGCTCCATGCAGACAGAAGCCCAGGCAGTGATACCCAGTGTGGCTAGGTAATGCTATTATTATTCAATACAAAGATTTTATATCTCTTTTTTGTCAAACTCAATGTTTTATCCCTATTTTTCCACCAGAGGGGAAGATGAACGTGGCTTGTGCTGCATATTGCCATCTTGATCAGCTGGAGCTTCATCGGTTGATTAATTGCAAGTTTATCCGTTTGCACGTGCACGCAGACCATTAACATGGGCTTCAAAGAAGTTGTCCACATGAAGTGGTATTCAGCGCAACTGGACACACAAACTGAAACGAGTTTCCCACACCTGATTCAGAACAACATTTTGCACATTTCAACCTCAGGTCACCGCTATGATCCCTTCCCTGGATTAGGGTATATTAATGCCTACATTGTGGTGTCAACTAGTACCATTAGTTCCTCACCCAAGCGGCTTTGACTGTTTGCTTCTTCTGTTTTTGGCATCTGCTTCCGCCTGCTTTAGGTGTTTCACACCTAAAGCCATTAGTACCTGACTTCTGTACCACGACACACTGGACAAAATACTGCCACCAGCCCTCCTACTGAAATAGAGAGAGAGAACATCTTATAAAATCACAGACTTCTCAAATTGCTATTTTGGCTCACAGTCCAGTTTAATTCATAATGTTAATTAATTGTATCTCCTAGGGGGGGTTTCGGAGACGTTTATTCTAAATCAGGACCAAAGTAATCCTACATAAATTAATCCATAATTTAGAAATGTTAAATTAAATTAAGATGAATTAGTCGTAGACTGGGATGACCTAGACTAAGGTAATGAAGGACTAGTCAGCTCCTTGTGTCTGGACTTGGTGCTGCTCTTGGTCCAGATAATCCACTTCCTCTGTTGTTAAGGTCGACCTGGAGGCCAACACCCATTATTCCAAAGATAAACCTGCATCTGGCCAAGTTAAGCCTTCACTTAGAACTAGATTAGCTCTAATCTACCTCCTGGAAATCAGATTTATTCTAAACCAAGACGAAGGCAAGTCTGAGACTATTTGAAACCATGAGAAAAGCCATTTCAGTCAGTGCCAATTAAAAGTGTGATTTAGTCTAAAATAATGTGTGTCTAATCCATGTCTGCAAAACTTCTACAACCCATTCAACCACTTGGGTCATTTACACAAGGTAACCCTGGAGTCTATGTTTTTCTCTGTATTTACTGATGCAGAACTTTTACGGAAAAAAGAAAAGTCAGAAATGAATATATCCAAAGTATAGCACGCACACACACACACACACACACACCGGATGAACACAGTTTTATTTCCCTGGCCTAACCCCCCCAAGCCCATCTAAAGGAACTGACCTGGTTAAATCAACCTTCTGCCTACATCACTTCCTGTTCCTGTGGGTGCCAATTGTTCTGAGGGGAAGGGAAAAGAGTTGAGTTGGGAGAGGGGGGTGGGGGGTTGTCTTTGTCTCCCCGTCTGCCTCACCTGCCTGACCCCCACCTGACATGCCTGACCCCCCGTGGGCCCTGGTAGGGCCAGACGGCCAGTTTCCTGACCCCCCCCCACGCCATCGTCTCGCTGGCCGACAGGATATTCATAGTAAGCTAAGAACTAGGCAAATCTGCCGACAGGATTTAACCCCCCCCCCCCGCCCCCTTTTTTCCAATCTGTCAATCAATCGGTCGCACTTCCTGCACGGCACAATGCGGGTTCGGCGGCAGCGCGACGCGACGATGGGGGATAACGCAACAGCATTGAACGGTCACAATCCATCTCTTTTTTTTTTGTTTTTTTAGTTATGTAAAGGAGCTGCTTCAAACTGGGTCTGAACCATTTTTATTTACATACATGTGGTGCTTGTTCCATTATGGCAGTGAGTCGAGTCAGTCAACGACAATGAAGTCCTGAATACCTGACATTGCAAAACACCGCCAAACACACGTCACCAAAGTGTTTATTGCCTTAATTCCGAGCAGACTATTCGCTTGTTTATGTAGAGGGCGGGGTTGCCGCGGTATCACCTTAAGATGCCTTTGTTTAGAAAATATGTATAAACTAATAGAAAATATGTAATTGTCTTTGTATTGTCTGCACCGTGAAGTTACAGGTTAAGGCTTTTCAACCATACCTAACTTTATTTTATTGAAAATGTTTTACTTCATCCTGTAGACTACGGGCACTTGTGGAGGTAAAATGAATAAGCGCTTTTCTAAGGTCTAGCAGTGAGATCTAGGCCACGACATCGATATATGTCATAGAAGCACATATGTAAATTTGAAAAGAGAGGCAAAAAAAATAATCTTGTTGCCATTCAAATCCATTTATCCAGTCAACCATATGAAGGCAAGATGTTAAGTTGGCCAGAAAAGGGCTTTGGTGATGCAAATACGAGTAATAACTCTGTTTGCTCTGATGGGGAATCACATACAACTTGACAGCCTTGTCTATTGAAGTTGGGTTATTAAAACTGTGTGTGTATGTGTGTGTGTGTGCATGTGTATGTGTGTGTGTGTGTGTTTGTGCGTATCTGTGTGTATTTGCATGTGTGCTATATTGTTTCCCTCTGTGTAATTCAATTCAGCACAGTCCAAAAGCTCTGTGAACTTCGACCTCTGTGGCTTATAATTATACTATTTCCACAGACCTTCCAGTATCGTCAAATCGGCTTTACCATGCTTTGCCATATTGCTGAGATAAGTTAAGATAACACCCATGGGATTCCGGTGCAGGAGTTCAGCAGCAGAAATTAAGACGAAAAATAACAATCGAATAAAATCTATGGACACATTAACAGAAGTTAACAGGGAGCAGCACTTGAGAGCAGCTGAGAGAGAAAGAGAGAGAGAGAGAGAGAGAGAGAGAGAGAGAGAGAGAGAGAGAGAGAGAGAGAGAGAGAGAGAGAGAGAGAGAGTGCAAGAGTGAGGAAAGAAGCTGTTTTTAACTTGTTTTTAACACGCTTTTTTTCCTTTGGTAAAACAATTCATTCAATAGTCATGGCATTGGACTTGCTCTCGTGGTTCTTATCTTGTTTTAACAGGGCCGTTGGGATGCACAATACATTCACCCCCCCCCCCACCGCCCCCACCTCCCACCCCCAATTAATGCTGTGAATAATAGGCAGGTCTGATAAGAGCTTTTTGTTCTAAATGCTGCTTGTGAAAACGAGGAAACGTGGAGGCATTTTTCATTGTACGCTGGTCTGGCTCAGGTTTTTCATGAACAGGTTGGCCACCACGGCAAGGGAGGTGGCAGGGTCAGTGGCAGAAGGTTTTAAGGAATGAGTTCCCTTCACCTAAACCATCACCACATCAACCTGCCAGTCGAAAAAAAGGGAACGATGAAACCAATTGACCTGGGGAGTCATATGGGTGCCTCCAAAACATGAATTGTAATGGATCAAACAAAATGTCAACGGGGAAAGGTTATAATCTGCATTTATTCCCGGGACAAATGACTCTGCAGGAGGCACAGGTATTTATCGGCTCCAGCTTCGATCGGCAGTGATGGAAACATCACACCATGGGGAGACGTGTTCATTTTCACCCTGTTTTCGGACTTTTGCACGTAAATAGACAGGAATATCCGTGTATCATTCGATCATTTCATCTCCGATTTAGAATGCAAAAGCAAAATCAGAAGTTGTTTCCTTTTTTCCCCGCATGCGGGGCCATGAAATGTTTGGAGTGTGGGGACCGCTCTGACCCCCCACACTCCCTGCTGCAACTCAGGCCCCACGCCCGCCTCTGAACCGGAGGAGCATCTCCGCTTCCCGCTGCCGAAGGACCGGGCCCCACATGCGGGCGCTGCCGGTGCAGGCATGGATGATCCATGCTACCTTCTACTGTTTTTTTTATTCCAAATCTCACACTGGAAACATGACACGCCCCTTTTCCGGCATGTTCTGATGCTGAACGTGACACACAAAAAAAAGAAAGGCATACTCATCCACTGGCAATGGGAAAGGCTTCAATTTGCCTATTTAAAAAAAAACAACCTGCATATACACGTTAATTTTGGTGTAAAGATGGTATGTGACCTACTCCAACCCAGGTTAAAGTGGGTTATGCATGTGCTCCTCCATGCGCTGTTTCCCCGCCACCAACAATGCAGGCAAATTGACGATTACCACTTTATGTCAGGTGATGAAGTAGCTCGCATTACCAAGGAGCCCTGAACTTCTTCAGCGAAGTGGCTTTTAATTAATCCCCATAAAATCTGTTCACGTCTTATCTAGACAAGTCTGCTGAGTGACCCATGAAATCAGAGGGGATCAAAATCATTAGGGAAAGATGGCAACATTAAATGGTGCTATAAACCATGTCAGGTTACTTTCATTTTTTCAAAGGTTTTAGCTTTGTTTCAATCAAAATCTTTTGCTCCTCCCATAGCTGCATTCGCTCAGGATAATTGTGCCACACCGTGAAACGCTGACAAAACCATTTCAGGCGCTGGGTTTAGAAATACACTGCAGCCTTTTGTGTTTGACAGTAGAGAAGTTCGAGGGAAGGATATGATTGTTGGCAATTCTTTGTCTTGGCGTGACATTTGTGGTTCGTCTTGTCGGCGAACAATGGAGGGTAAACAAAGTAAGTTGCCGTAATCTACATTCCACACGCAAGACAGGAACGGAACAAAGACTCATCTGTCACTCTTTTGTGCTTTTTTCTTCTTTTATGGGTCTCATTCACACTGGACAAATTGCCGCAGCAGACATACAGTATGTGCCCTGTAATAAGTATGCGGGCCATAATTAATTTCACCTCTTAAATATCATCTGTGAAATATCTTCACACTTGTCTCGTCCGACTGCACGACTGCACGTCTTATGAAAGTTTTTTTGTTTTTTTTTTCAGCTGCAGTTTGGAATATTTCTCAAATGAAGCTTCAGTAATACTGGCTGGGTGGGTTTGGCCAAGGCCATTCTTCATTCTTCACAAAAGCAGTATTTACCATTTCAATAATTGCCACGTATAATTTGTGTAGCGTTGCTGTACCTCTCATGCAAATACTTTCCAAAGACTACGGGGAAATTTGTCGACAATTTACAGTCGCCATAGAAACGTACCGTAGGTTGTAAGGTGAGGAGGGGCGTGGCGTGGTGTGGCATGGTGTGGCGCGGCCCGTACGGTGGGAGGCAGCGTCGTTTTAACCTCAGGAGTCGTAGGAATTGGAGCCGGTGGCAACAAGTTTTCCACCGTCTTACCCATTAAATCCCCCCATTTCTGTGTGTGTGGTGCCCCTCGGAGGCGCGCTGGCAACCTGTAAAGGAAGAAAGGGGGGGAAGGGCAAGTCAGGAGTTGCCCTGGTTACGTAAAGCATGGATTTGAGTTGACATGACAAAAATACTGTTTCGTGTGTTGGTGTTTGTGGCAGTTCCAGGGCCCTCCGACACAGAGACCAGACAATCGGGTTGAGAAAAAACAATTTATTATGGAGAGGGTGGTGAAATTCTCCATATTTCAAGTCATTCATACACATTCTTATGCTGTTATTTTAAGGTAAAAAAAAGGTTACATTTTTGTATTTGTATTTTGCATTTGTTAATTCCATGTCAATGGAGCTGCTGCCTTTTCAAATTATAAAATTACAAAAAAAAACTGTGTTACTGCATTTGTCAGCGGGTGACATTAAGAAGTTTTGCTCACTTCACACTGAATGCATATCTGCATCAGAGTTGGATCCTCCCCCTGGTGCCTGTCGGATGAACTGCATCTGGGTTTTGAGTCACAAAATATTGCAGCGAAAATCGAAGAGCTAGTCTTTTCCAGCACAACAAGTCGTCTGATAAGATCGATATTTATCATGTTCAATGAATGAGAGTTTAAAACTGCCTTTATATAATGTTTGCACAGCGACTATGTTTTTTGCGACCAAACAAAAGCAAAATGCATAAATCACTTACAAAATATGGATTTATTGATAGTGAATGTGTTAACATTAAAGGTTAACATAAATGTCATTATTTTAGATACATGACTTATTTACTTCTTTTTAAGCCCAGTTTCAAAAAGAAAAACTTGACTAACGTCAGTTCTGGTAGTAGTGTCAGTCCGAAATTCTGTGCCGCAGCCTGTTATAGCTGTTTGCGTGTAAAGTTCAACTCTCCATGGGAATTAATGGGTTTTCCGGCTTGTTATTGTCGTTTGTCATATTCGGTGTGAAGTGGGCTTCAGACTTGCAGGTAGAAACGCAACACTTCCAATACAAGCCCCCATAATCCACTTAAGGCACCGCCTCTTCCATCTCGTATCTCCTTGTCCGTCAGGCTAATGACTCACACGATCACGTTTCCTATTTCATGAATGAGGAGCAAGAAACGAGCCAAGCAGACCTCAAACCAGGAGCTGCAAGGGCTTCATTTTATCTCATACCATTTTATCTTGCTTCCTGTTTTCATCTGGTCGTGAAACTGACACCTGCCTGCACTCACACACACACACACACACAGACACACACACACACACACAGACACACACACACACACACACACACACACACACACACACACACACACACACACACACACACACACACATGCACACACTCTTGCAGACAGAACGCTGGCAGCGGATCCCAAATGAACTGGCTAAATATGGTGAACAAAAGGCCTGCAAGGGAGAGAAAGGGGAAGCGGAACAAAAAAAACAAACAAGTAATGAAATTATAACAATACAGACAGAGGGAAAGGTAGAGAGAGAGAGAGAGAGAGAGAGAGAGAGAGAGAGAGAGAGAGAGAGAGAGAGAGAGAGAGAGAGAGAGGGAGGGAGGGAGAGGGTGCGGGTGCCACAATGGCAAGGAACAATCGTGCCGCGTCAATGGAAAAAGAGAGGTGGGGGGTGGTGGAGGTGTGGTGGTGGGGTGGGGGGGGGGTGAGGGCTATCTGGACAATAGAACCGGTGACAGGAGCACAATGACTGCAGTGTTTTCAATTAGACATTATCTCATAGACAGAGTGGCAGGTCTCATTGTGTGCAGGGGGCTATTTCAGGGCTGCCTTTGTGTGGGGCAGTGCTGTACTACACTCCCACCCCACCCCCCACCCCAACTCACACACACACACACACACACACACACACACACACACGCACGCACGCACGCACGCACGCACACACACACACACACACACACACACACACACACACACACACACACACACACACAACCATCCACCTACCTCTTCACTTCCCCACCATCACCACACATGTACACACGCACTCACGCAAACACACACTGTAGCCCCCGATTCGATTTTCTTGTGTGTCCATCGATGCCCCTGCAGGTGAATGTATGAATGTGTATGTCTGTTTGTGTGTGTGCAGGCGTGTGCGTGCGCTCATGTGTGGACGGAAAGGAAGCAGGTCTATCATTTTGGCCCGCTATTTGTCTTCCATCAATGCAGAGTGTGGGCGGTTACTGACGGACCCAAGATCTGCGCGGGGAGAGACGAAATGAGACACAGTAGGAAAGGAGAAATGGCAACAATGACGAGGACCATCCATCGATTCCTGTGCTTTTCTGTGCTTCTTCCACAATCTCATGTGAGGTCGTCATTCGGCAGTTCAGAAGTTTGGAAAGTTATGCCCCGAGCTCAAGGTCGTGTCAGGCCAAGATGCTTCAGAACTCCTGGCCGTGTTCCCAACATATCGCGGATGTATAGTTTGGCGGCTTGGCCCAGATGTCCCGGCATCTCTTTCGACCGTACTCGCTGTCCGTTCTTGCCACAGGCCCATTGGGCAGGATTCGGGGTAGCTGTAGAACCCTCAACTCACCCTTCCCTGTTCTGTGTGCACAACGCGTTGTGTGGCTGGCGAATATCTCTTGAACATTGTGCTCCAACCTATCATCTCTTCTGGGTCACTGCGGTCTGTGTTTCTCGATAGGGTTGTATTCGTGTACAGCTGCTCTACTGCGCTAGGCTTTTTTTAAATTTTACTTTGGCCGGCAGATGCATCGTCGAGCAACATTTGGGTGGATGGTGGGGCCGGAAAAGAAGCGAGCGTTGCGGTCCCGGCGTTTCTGAGAAATATTGCGAACACGTCCCTTATCGCATGCGAGCATCCGATAACATGCACACTCGTTTGTACGCATGTACCCAACTCACACGCAAGTGCTGCGAAAAAATTGACAGTTGCCAATTACGTTTTCAGGTCACGTCCCCTGTGCGGTTTCACTGTGTGTCAGTTTGCCGTTTCCCACCTTCGGGTTGTTTTTGTACATTGGTGCAAAACACATCTTGGCCCCGTCTCTGAACGCGCACATAGGAAGATCTGCCTTATCGCGCGATATTGTGTCAGCTAAGCAGAATAATCTTGTGCGGTTTTTCCACTGTTTGGTCGTTATCTCAGAGTGTTGTTAGCCTGTTTAAGGTCCCTCTCAGGGGCCACACTTATGGTTGATGACAAGGTTGGTGAGTTGAGTTTTATTCCACTGTGCTACATCATTTGAATATCTATTTATTTTATAGCCCGCATTCGTCCACTCAAAGAGAATATCAGCTCTTTTTGTCGTATGAATTATATAGCAGCCGTGCAATAGTTATGTCAAGATGACTGATAAGTGTTCCTTCCTGAAAGTGAGCTTTACATTGAGATGATTCTGTCTGAATATGAATACATCACTTCTTCCAAGTCTATATCCGATTTTTTTCGAGGTGATGTGACATTTATTTAACAATCACCAGCCACTGGTTGGTTGGCACTGCACAGTGTCCAGGTGTTTCTTTGTCCAGGGCAAACACTGAGGGAGAGCAGGTTTTACATCTCTGTCGCTGTTTTTTGATGGATTTGACGATCCACCCACTGGCGAAAAAACACACCCAGCATTTTGTGTGAACAAAGTTAGGCAGCATGCATAATTGTGCATGTGCATGTGAATGTTTGAAAGACCAATAGAGAGCCAAATTGAGAAATAGATAGTCAGAGAGACACTGAGAGAGGGAGGCAGCCTGATCTAGTAGGCTGAGCCCTACAGATAGAGGAGATAGCTGTTTAATGAGAGAAGGTGGTGAGATTCTAATCTGTAACATCAGGGCCTGGCGGACTTCACAAGAGAGGAGATGGAGGTAGGGGGGCTAAACTAGCACACAGGAAGAGGACGTGGGTAATCCGCCCCCTTTGAGGTCAGGGTTCATATGACACCTTACTTGTAGATTAGCGCGGCCTGCCAGTGCACAGCAACTGTCACCTTAGCACCCCTGGGCTAATGGTGACATGTTGCCAGCCACTCCCATGCCAAGCAAACTTGGAAGAACCACGAGGCAGTGGCACCTCAGGCTGAAGTTTTTACGATGGGACACAATGTCAAACAACGACAGTTAAACAACAAGCGAAAAGCTGAGTGAGGGTTCAAGCAGTCTGGGCGAGACAGAACAAACAGCCCAGGGTGGCTGGCAGGGTGCGCGGAATGGGCTGGCTGGTCTCCTGCTCAGACAAAGGTGCATGACCTGAAAGGATTGAAAGATTCAAAGGTGCCTGTGTGTGTGTGTGTGTGTGTGTGGGTGTGTGTGTGTGTGTGTGTGTGTGTGTGTGCGTGCGCGCGCGCATGTGTGCGTGCGTGCATGTGCGTGTGTGTGTTGAAAAGACGAGAGAGCGAAAGAGAGAGCGAGAGAGAGCGAGAGAGAGAGAGAGAAGGGCATGAGTTTGAAAGCAGAAGAAAGGGGAAATGAAATAAAGGGAACAAGATAAAAGGGAGAGAGAGAGAGAGGGGGAAGAAAAGAAAGACAGCGTGCAATAGATAGAGAAGAGGGCGAAAAAATAGGGGGAGCGCCAAATGGAGAAGTGGAGAAAGGGGCTTTTTGTAATCCCGCAATAGTGGTGTTGTGCCGTCTCCATGGCGACAGGCACAAAGGCCCGTGGTTGGCCATTGATGGCTAATTGTATTCTTCACAGCTCTTTTGTTAATTGTTGTCTGCCCAGCTCCCACTGCCTGCTGGGCTACAGCACAAAGCCACCAACAGGAGGGATTAGAAATGGCACATCCAGCTACCGGTCCACAGCTAGAATATCTGTCTCTCTCTCTCTCTCTGTTGCTCTCCAACCTCCAATCTTTTCCTGGCTAGTTCTTCATCTCGCTGCAAGTACAGTACAGTCCCAAGACCTTCACCGTCACCCCCCCCCCCCCCCCCCTTTACATTGGATATTGAGTTCTAGCTTTCTTTTTTTAACTCAACTCTTTCATCTCGCTCTTTGACTCCCGTGTTGGTCTCTGTCTCTCAGTCCTTGAGAATTCCATTTTTTCCCCCTTATTCCACAGTCTCCGGTCTTAACAGTAACTTGTGTCCTGGACGGTGTCACGGAGGGGGAATGGAGCCATCTCAAGAGCAACTGCTTCTTAATTTGTCTGAGTTTGTGACATTGTGAAACAGTCCAGTAAGCTACGGTCAAATAAAACCAAGGAGCGATCAAGGGGAGATTTTTGACTGACACCAGAGTAAAGAGAAAGGAGGAGAGCGGCGCGTACTTATACGGACTATACACACTCACACACACATTTGAGCGGAAAAATATAAGTAGGAAGAAGAAAAACCCCATCTCTGAGGCATTAGAAAAGTTAGTCTTTATCTTTAGTTCCATGCCAAAAAAGCAGTTGGGAATATCAACAAAATCGATAATATGAAAGTTGTTAATAATGGGAATATCAACAAAATCGATAATATGAAAGTTGTTAATAATGCACCAATGACATCATTTTTTGTTTAATTTGTCAAGAATTGAAAGTTCAGAAAATTGGATGACCTAAGATTAATACAGACTTTCAGACCAGGAGAAGAACATTTGACGGACAGTATCCAGTTTGGTGTCGGGGATTTATCGGGATATACCTGGATTATATCGTCCGGTTTCACCCGGACTTTCCATCAGCCAAGACCCACTATGCAAATATTTCCAGCCCACAGACTGTTCAAAACCCACAAGGTCCCTCGAGCCTGGTCGTCAAACTCCTGACCTGGCCAGGTTGTCTTCTCTGTGGGAGGGTGTGTTGAATATCAAGGGAAAGACAAACTGTTCCCAAATTAAATGGATTAGCATCCCATGCCTACCCTGAAAGTATTTTTGTTGTAAAATTATGTTAACGTGTAGCGATATGTTTCCAACCATGAACTTATTTTGGGTTTTTTTTTATTGCAATAATGAATTGATGAAGAATAATCACAAATCAAACCAATTTCTGCAATTTGCGAGAGCTTGCAATTTTGAAAAAATTGCTGTAACATTTCCACATTAAATGGCGGAATTAATCGTTTACTTTTTGACTTGTTACTGCGATCCAAGCAAAAGCATATTGTTTTATTTTACTTTTATGAAACTTTGAGCCCATGGTTCTTTAGATTCAGAAAATAATAAGATAAGATTAGTACTTAAATATTTCCACTTATTTCTGTGATGTGACGCACAATGTCCATTACCACAGGAAGCGATGATTATGACTTGTAATACAATGTAATAAGTAGATAGAGTAATATGTTATCCCTGTCCATGCTATTGAATGCTCTGCATTCTGTCGTGAAATATGACAGCTATTTTCATATTTATATTTAGACCTAGTAAATACTCCTTATTTCCACTATTTTCTAGCCTTTGTTGTAATTGATCTATCTGGTGCACAGATACTTTACATACATTGTATTTTGCCTTTTGTCTGACTGTTCCTTTTTATGTATAAATGTAAAATGTATAAATGAGTAAATGTTATGTGTTAAACGTGTGAATATTAAAATGTTCTTGGCCCAAAAAACTGACTCGAATCCTTTCTTCAGTGGAAGTTTGTGTTTTTTTCCATTGGCCTATCAAGGTTTGCCAATTGACCAAAAAAAAAAAAAAAAACCCCCCCCTCAAAAAACCCCCAAACTGTACACTTTGCATTTTCGAGTTTGCAGTTTTGAGAAATTCAAGCCTTTTTTTTCTTCTTTTTTTTTTTTTTTTTTTGGACGCAACAACAAACAAACAACCGAAAAAAAAAAAGAGAGAGAGAGAGAGAGAGAGAAGCGGCGCAAAAGAGAGTCCTGTCCCTTTAAGTGGGAGGTGAGCGCGAGGGAGCAACCGAACGCCACCAAGTCGGCGCGAGAGCTCGCTCCCCAAACGCGCGCGGCACAGGAGCGGTCCAGGGCGGATCGCGCGCGTCCCGATTCCCGCCGGAGGACAGAAGTTCCGAGAACCGGCAGAGCCTGCCACCCCCGCCGGCCCGTCCAACGCGACAAGCCCGGAGAAGCAGCGCGGAACCCGGGGACGGAAGTTTGTGAAGACCCAGGCGCACCAGGAGTGGTGAGTGGAGTGGAGCGGTGCGGTGCGGTGCGGTGCGGTGCGGTGCGGCGCGGCGTGGCGCGGCGCGGAGCGGCGGATAAATAACAACGTCTAATGTGCTATTCTGGTCCTGAGGATGTCTTCATGCGCTCTAAGTTGGAGTTCCCAAATGAAAGGGTTCAAAAACATTGCTGGGATCGACTCTGGCCGGGTACTGGGAAGTCAAGTATTTTTGAGGAAACACGCTATCGCATTCTGAATGAACTGTTTTCTTGTCGCCCCCTCCCCATCCTTAATATTCTTTAAAAAAAAAAAAAAATCTTAAATTTAACTCAAAACACCGCACTGTCGACTGGTAAAAGACCTTCTAGGCTGCGGAACCACCGTGTTGTCTACAAGGTACAAGTGAGGTCTGTTTCAAAAGTTGAATTCGTGATTTAAAAGTTGATTACGGTGATCTCTAATCGTATGCCACTTAGGCCTGTTGTGGGAAGATGACATAATCTGTCATCATCTCGTCGTTATTTGGGTCGAGTCATCAGGTTGGGTTCCCCTTCCTTTGGAATTCAACCTTTTTTTTTTTTTTTGTTTTTAATATGTGTGTGCCAGACTAGACAGGTTGACAACATTGCACTCCTGCCAGCGCACACAAAGCACCGCTGGAGGTGATGGTGACGTCATTGCCGTTGGCAGATGCAAATCACTATAAATAAATACATGAAAGACAGAAAGTACATATAAACATATATACTAACATTTATGTTATATATGTATACATAATGTCTGAATTGATCGTAATTATGTAGTTTCTCACTATGGGATCGGAAGCAATGTCATCCGAATTTGAAATGCCATGTTCAACCATTCATCATGTGGAAGTATATGGCACTTTAAAGCCTGGTGTCTTATGCCACAGTCCTCACACCAAGATGAACCTCACCAACATCAATTTCTGTGACAAAAGTCTTCATTCTCGTTTCAATTTAACAAAGTTACTAATCATTGAGAAATGATTTGACGGAAAATGATTGAGTCATCACACAAGTCCGACCACGGCTGCCGCGCTGTGATGTCAGGAGTAAGTGTATTCCATGTTAAAGTCACCGCGCACAGTGGGGGTCACTCACTTGCGAATTTCAGGAATGTGTGTGTGTGTGTGTGTGTGTGTGTGTGTGTGTGTGTGTGTGTGTGTGTGTGTGTGTGTGTGTGTGTGTGTGTGTGTGTGTGTGTGTGTGTGTGTGTGTGTGTGTGTCTCTCTCTCTTTACAGTAGACTGGCTGCGTACAAAGCTGTCCGTCAGTGGGGGGTACCTGACCTTTCTTTCTGTCAATCGCCTTTCTTTCCTCACTCCTTTCTCTTTCCTTCTCACTTGTTTTCCCTCCATGGGCCCCCGCTTTTTTTTTTTCTTTCTTCCTAGTGATCTTTGTGGGGTTAGTGAGGGAATGATATAAAGCAATGTGCACCCATGCATATATATATATATATATATACACACACACACACAAATACTCACGCACACGCTCAAACATGTAACGGCTGTCTTTGTGTGTAATCTTAAGGAGTGGCTTGGCGTTTCACCCTTCACCCCCCCACACACATACACACATCTCAAGCCCATCAAAGAGCTTTGCCCTTTTTCCCAGGTGAATGGGTTCATTTGTTAGGATGGGGGGGGGGTTGTTGACCTGGGTGCGCTCCCTCTCTCTCTCGCTCTCCCTCTCCCTCTCTGTCCTATGCAAGTATTGTAACATTTTTGACGGGGCTGATTTTTGATTCTTTAAGAGTATCTAGTTCACTTTTTCAGTTTATTGGGTTTATAATTATCGTGTGTGTGTGTGTGTGTGTGTGTAAAGTTTAAGTGAGCGGTCAAAGTTCAAGTCCCTCGTGGTCACTGTAGTGGCGTAGGTCACTGTAATGGTTTTCTTATGCGTCCTCTTAAGTTGTGTTTCCCAAAATACATCCAAAGCCTGATCTTGTGCGTTGTCCGTTGGCTTAATTGGAGCAACTACTCGCACTTGCCATTGCAAGTTGTAGTCATTAACACCGTGGAGGAATCGATATATCCCTGTTTTCACATACAAGGCCTGGCTATCCGAACGGCCCGCATACCTCTCATCATTGACCGAGTTCACCAGAGGTGATTGGAAGGCTCGTAAAGTTCCCAGTACCAATGGCGAACACTATGCTTTACGCACTTGACTGCCTGAATAAACTGCAGAGGTTCTTGCAGGGTTTTTCCTGGCTCAAAATAAGGCTAAGATGGTAATTTTGCATGACAGCGACTGCGGTTGGTCTGCTTTACTGCCACCATCAACTTGATGTGTTGAAAACCTGAACTCACATTCCAAATATTATTTGGAATGTGAGTTCTGGTTTTCAAGAGACTACTGCAACGTATTGGGATGCATAAAAAAAAATGAAATGCGTGACAACATGAATTAACTCTTCCTATATGTGAGATTGCTGGCCGCCTAGTGCGCAATCCCGAGGGGGGCGCGCAGAGGGAGTGATCGGGACGCGCACCTGTCTCCCTCTCCGACGGTGTTGATGATGCGCACGTCAGCGATGAGGTGCCTGCGATCGGCACTCCAAAACAGCGTGTTTTTATATTAGATATAGGTTATTATATTTTACGTCTACTTATGGAACAAAACAAGTGCATATGGAACATAACTGTGTGTAATGGGGACAGTTTCTCTCCGATCACCCCCTCTCCATGCGTTATGCGCAGAAAATTATATAAATGAGTCTCCGAGTTGTGTCCCGTTACTCCGTGCCCCGTCCCCACACTGTTTTTAGTTGTTTTATTCGGAGGAACGGGTGCACCGAGAGCTGCGCTCGATTCACACATATAAAAATATATTTATAATTCCCCATTGAAATGTTATCCCTGTGAATTTTGTAAGCTTCTATCTGTTTTATCCTGTTATTGTAATACACACTGACTGACAAAAAAATAAAACGGATGCTCGACTTCGCTCAGTCGACTGATGGGTTTCCGACTGATGATTCAACGCGTCGACTTTCAGGGAGCAGCCCTAGAAGTGACATAAAGTGCCATCATTTAAAAGCTACAAAGTTCCTTCAACAGAAAATAAATATTTGTGCTTGTGACCATGTTCAATTTACTTTTCTAATCACAGCAGATGTCACATCCAGTGACTGAGCATTTGGCCCTGCTAATTTTCTTTGCTCTGTAAAACATTTCAACAAGTCCCTTGAAATGTTTCCTCCTGATGTGGCCCATCCACTTCCATTGTGCAGCAGACATCCAGGTGGAGATTCTTCAGCCTGTTCCTCAGTGGTGTCTTCATCTATTGAAACAATGCAGCATTACATTTAATCTATTCATCATGTTGTGTGCTTTACAAGCATTCATCTTTATTTATTGAAATTATAATCTTCTAATATGTTCAAAGAACAGGACATTATATTTCCTTGTTGCATTTACCAGATCCACATCTGCCGTCTGAACTGGGGCAGTTAACAGTAATGGCTGCAGCCAGGCTGAGGGCAGGGGACAGGTCACACACCTCTAAATCTGGATGTATCAGTAACTCGGGATTTATTGCGTTATCTCTCGAAAAACCCAGAGTTGTTTTTTTTTGTTGGTGGTGTGATATTTTATTTTTTGCTCACAGTTACTGTGAGGGGAAAGAAAAAAATTGCATTCATCTCCCGTCAGTTGTAAAAAGGTTAAAAGAAAAAGTCTGATAAGGGGCTTCGTACAAATGAATTTGATGAATGTGAACAAAAATGAACTAATGTTCAGCCCTAAAGTCCATCCCTCACTTGTATGATCGCTTGACTCGCTCACTTATTCTGTGGCCTTTTCAATGCAGGAAAAACCCTGTCTTGAACTCAATTCATTAATGGACACTTTGTCTGTCTAGTTTGTCTGTGATTCTGTGATGTGTAACTGAAGGTTGTCAGTCACACCACCTGACAAATGCTTTTTTTTATTTTTTATTTAATTTGGTTAATTTATCTAATGGATGACACCACTGACGCAAAGATTGTCAATTTCTGCGTCATCATTACAAATAGGTTGCTATTGAATGGACTCTCTGCGAAATCGAACGGGGAGTAGTATAGGATATAAAATATCTCCAGTAAAATCTGAAATCAGATCAGATATTGGGCTTGTTGCCACCGTGACTTCAATATCGATTGTGAATTTACATTGTCTGTCCTGCATGAAAAATGTCACTGGACTCATAGACTTTAATAAAAGTTTTAAATAAATCATTGCTTTATAACACTGACATTATCAAAAACTGATATCTACATTTCGTTGCGATACCTTAGTCCCTGACGATTGCCATTCCTAATCTATAGCATTCAGTAGAGTAAGAGCCTTAATTACGAATACATTGCCTCATGAAGAGCTATATTTCTCTCTTCTCATTTCGCTTTTCAAAACACACACATCACTGGCAGAAAGGCACAGTAGCAGGTAATGGAGCTCATGGGAAAGGCAGTCTTAATTCCGGGAAAAGCCACTGCTTTTGTGAATCTCCTTGTCATGGATCATTAAAGAAACCATAGTAAAAACCTCATAAGCCCTTCTTGTTTTCATAATTGATCCATTTATGAATTTTCGAAATAAAAAGCTCTGTCAAACTTTGCCGTTTCATATTCACAGCCCTTATTGATTAGTCATCCAAATTACCCGCTGTGTAACAAGGCCGTTTATTAAAGGAAAGGGGGGAAAAAAAAAGCTTTTGTGACATCTTTATTTGTTCCAAACATCAGGCTGCTCTATTGCCCCCAACTTTCTATACAGCCTTGGACATTGTTCTCTGTATCCTATTGAACCAAGACTCACAATGGAGGTGTGTGTGTGTGTGTGTGTGTGTGTGTGTGTGTGTGTGTGTGTGTGTGTGTGTGTGTGTGTGTGTGTGTGTGTGTGTGTGTGTGTGTGTGTGTGTGTGTGTGTGTGTGTGTGTGTGTGTGTGTGTTAGCTTGACCTATTCTTGACTGCCTATCTGTGTGGGTCCCCTGTAATCCCTAAGAACACTCATAGATGTGTGTCCGTTGTTTGCTTTCTGTTTGTTTGCTTTTTGGTGATGGTGGTGGTGGGTAGGGGGTTGTAATTATCACAAGGTGTTCTAATCATAGTGTTGAGTGCTCCTGGAAACATACACGTACAGTCCAGTCACTGGCACTTCACAAGGGTGCGTGCGTGCGTGCGTGCGTGCGTGCGTGCGTGTGTGTGTGTGTGTGTGTGCGTGTGAGTGTTTACCATGAGTAGACCCTCTTAACTATTTAATCTCTCATGCTGCTTTCAGTGAGAGCCGTTCGACCTTCTTCAATCTCTGATGCTCCTCAGTGCCGCAGTTGCAAAACTTGCGAATGTGACAATTTTGCCGTTTATTTTGATGCTGTTTGTTGGGGCACTTTGGGGGAGGGGGGTTACCGGTAATCTTCTGACTTCTTTCGAATGTCATTCGTACTCTCCTGCTACCACTGAAGCAAGATTAAATAAGGTTATTGCCAAGTCTCCGATAATTGAAAATAAAGTGTGCTACTTGTTGCACTGTACTTTGCACTATCTCAGATATAGTGTGCGTATTGAATTTATTGTCCAGGAAACCGTCAATATTTTATTTTGAGCACAGAAATACTTTACCTATGTATTTGTGCAACTGCCTTATTGGGCTCTCTTATTTTGATGTTCTTGGATGGGTTTTGTTTATTGTTGTTGACAAGGTGTGTGTGTGTGTGTGTGTGTGTGTGTGTGTGTGTGTGTGTGTGTGTGTGTGTGTGTGTGTGTGTGTGTGTGTGTGTGTGTGTGTGTGTGTGTGTGTGTGTGTGTGTGTGTGTGTGTGACTTGCTGCCAGAGCTGTGGTGGCTTCATTCCAATACATTGTAAGTACTGGTGAGGTGACTGGTTGAGCAAAAAAGTTCACGTTACTTGCTTTTTGTTCTTGTATGTTGTATTGTCATTTTAGTCAAAGTATATCTCTTAATGCATTGCGACATGTCTCATACCTGGTGCAAATTCGCACGCACTGACATTTTTAGAGACCCCCCCCCCAAATCCTGCAGGCCTCAACTTTACTCCCCTAAGGGCCACAAACTCCACTCTAAATCGTCAATGAACGGTGAGCCACAGCGGTAGTGTGGCGAAAAGGCTCGTTTACTTTTCTGATTCTGTCACCTCCTCCTGTTCTTTTTTTCTCCGCTATGTGTTGGGGGGGGGGGGACGTACCGTCACGCTTATCTTGATTCAGGTCGAAAACGTCTGTACTTTTACTGTAAAAATTGAATTGAGAACTCCCCGCATCCGCTCTGTCGTTCACACCAGTTCTCTTCGTGGCAATTATCAAGCCTTTCCGCTGTTGCCAGAATTGTGAGGAAAAAAATTTGTGGGAAAAATGTTTCTAGCACTTTAGATAGACACACACACACACACACACACACACACACACACACACACACACACACACACACACACACACACAGTTATGTTCTTGCTTTTTGTTTGTGGGCGTGTGCGGGCTGGAGGCGTGTTTTGTAAGAGAGGGGGAGTGTTACATATAAGTTTTAATGCTGGTAACGGGCCACCCTCTTATATACAGGCAGGCATACAAAGCAGCTAAACAGACAGACAGATAGATACACAGTGTCACAGAAGATATCCAGACCACAGAGGGCAAAACGAGCCTTACACACTGCAACTTTGAGCAACTTAACACACCTCAAGGTAAGTGTCTCGTTCGCTCACTCACGCGCTCTCCTCATAATACTGCATTGCTCACAAGTAAGATGGATGAATGAGATGGAGATGGAGTTGCGAGTTGGATCCTTGGATCTCCACTGGAGTCAGTGTGTTGAAGGTCGTCGTTCTCTGTCGTCCACTCACTTTGGCTTGATCTCAAGGTGAGACAGGATGGCTAGGTGGGAAATTCCGCATACGTGATGTGCGAACCTCTGCTTAAATACCTACCGCATTCTGTGACTCTTACGAGAGGGCTCAAAATCCAGGAGGTTTCCCTAGTCGATGTCCTGCAAACATAGAAGTCACGGCTTGCCCTATTAGGGACACAGTTCTACTTTGACACCAGCACTTTAGAATTTGCATTCACTCGGCCATATAGCACAACAGAGCTGGATTTTCCCCCCTTTTTATCAATAGTAATACATCAGTTTGAATAAGGGAGAACAGCAATGGCTTTGAATGCTTCCCTCTCCTTTTGATTGCTAACTGTTGTTGAAACAGGTTTTTCTAATCCTGTACACTTTTCTAGACTGTGTGGGTCTGTGTGCCTGTGTCTGTGTGTGTCACATTGATAGACGCAATAATGTGGTTGCTAACATCAATATGCAAGCTCATACAGGACTGTGTATGTCATTCAAGTGCATATCTATATATATATATATATATATATAAAAAGAATGCCCTGCTTGTAAATTCTATTGTGTCAGAAACTGTAAGTAATGCAATTACTGGCAGCGGAATATTATCTTTTCATTGATTCCACTATTCCTGCGTAATGTGTGGTCGCGTTATGCCACGGTATTGTCTATCTTTGTGGTAGACAGGCAAATGGGCAAATGCATGTAACTGTAAAATCTCTATTATAGTCATTATCTTTATCTATTTCTTAAGAAGGCACCTTTTGAAATGAGAGCCATACACAGGGACATAGATAGAGGCTGTCAATACCAAGAGGCTCACAGTAGGACCTTGTAATTCTTTGAGGACAGTAAAAATAGAGCCTAATTGAAAACCAACAAACCTTCAAAAATCACATCATTATTGTGTAGAGAGAAAAAATAAAAGAGAAGTGTCTGGCCAGATGAATGGTGCGGTGGGGAGTTATAAAGGAACTCTGCTGAATCAGGCAAAATTTGCCAGATTTACATACATGTACATGTTTTCTTTTTATGTCACACTTTATTCCGCAGCCAAATTTGGGAAAACGGTAGCCTTGATAGTTCCGCTTTCCTCTCAATGAACTGCTTTTTTTCGTTGCAAACGAAGCCATTTGCATGGTCGCGGGGAGAACAGATCACCAGGGCGCAGAGGTTTTTTTAAGGCCTTAAAAATGAAGCTTTAATCAGCCTGTTGCCATCCTCTCTCCAACAGATTTGTTTATTTTCCTGAAGATCAGGAGAATTCACAACTGCTCTATTGATAGATGGTTGGGCGCGCGCAATAAATAGCGTACTAGTTTCCTGGTTGATTTACATCTCATTCTCCCTCGGGTTTGAACAAGGCGGCACTGTTTTTATTTTTCATTTGTACCCTTCAAATCGATTCTTCATCATCATAAGACTCTCTCCCTACTCGCTCCCTTTGTGTGTTTGTGTCTGTGGGTGTGTTTGTGTTCGGATGCTTGCAAATGACCAGACCGTCTGTTTGTAACACAACAGTCCCGTGGGGATGATTTGCATTTCTTTCAAAAATCTGTGAAATTGAATCTAATGTCATATTCCCATTATGTGATGTTTGTCTAAAAAGTGTCATGCATGCTTGCGCCTATTTCGCGTTTACCGCGATTAATATAATCCGGGTAAGCTGTTTACATGACAGTTGCAATATTTGGAATATTGCCTTAACCCGATTGTGATCGGCTTATTCAAGTGCATTTAAACATATTGCATGATGTCCACTGTTTTCTAAAAACATGTAATTTTTGACCTGTCTTTTATTTGATCTTTTTTGCCTTTATATCAAATCCACACGAGTAAAATTACTTGTTGATATAAATGTATTTGCCAATAATGTTTTTCAGATTTTGGGTTAACTTAATTTTTGGGGTAAAAAAGGAGCCCTGTGTACTATGGGAAGTACATGGCAGTACATTTTCAAATATGGTCTTGGAATGTCTTAAATATGTCTACTGAACGTACAACAATGTTCGAAATTTGCCGTTGATTCATTAAGTGGGTGGGTATTTTCTTTACTTTCCTCTGTCTATATTTTCACTTTGAATATGGTCTTTAAGTTCCCATTGATTGTGGTCAAAAGTTCTGTAAAAAGACTTGATAGAGCCTTCTTCCAATTTCTGCACATTCGTTTTAAAACACTACTTTTTTGTGTAAAATGTGTACCTCAATTTGTCGATGACACAGCAGTGTGGACCCCATAAGTGACCCTGTAAGCAGCTCTAACGGTGGGCTTCAAAAGAAAAAAGAAAAAGTGGCTTGATGTGCAGAGCAACAAATTATTCAGACATGATCTCTGCTCATTGAAGCTGGTTAAGAACCTATGGTTCACACACTGTTGTTTGCAGCGGTGGCTATTCTTGTGAAACACACATACACAAACACACACACACACACACACACACACACACACAGAAACGCAGACCTCCTGAGGTCTCCGCACACCGAGACCTACGAGCCGTCTTCAGAATCACCTGTTGCGCTCCTTACTGCTTCGAGCTGTTGCCTTAGCAACACCTCAGAGACCTCGACCCTCCTCTCCTCTCTATAAGGCCCTTGGCAAACAAAGACCCCCACACCCACCCAAAACCGGACCAGACTCTGTATAAACTCGCACACACAGGCCCGCACGAGCACTACGTATATACAAGCACACATTAACACACACACACACACACACACACACTCTGGCACATACACTGCACACACGTTCCTGCGAGGCACTGAGGCCGTGAATGGGGCGAGGATATTAAGTGTGCCGGGCTAAAAGGGTGGGGGGGGTTCGGACCCCCCCGCCACACACACACACCTTTTGTCCACACTAGCCTCAAGGAGCCAGGAAAGGGGGGGGGCTCTCTGAAGAGAGAGTGGAAAAAAATGTCCTGCGAACACATCCTTTCTTCCCTTTCTTCTCTTGTTCTATCTCTTTATTGGGAGAGTGTTTTGTCTTCCCCCTCCCTCCCTCCTCTCTCTGATAAATGCCACAGTAGTCTTTCGCTAGCCGCCACAATGGACGACCTGTTTCAGAGAACGCGAGTGGGGGGGGGGGGGGGTGAGCGGGGGAAAACGGGCTGCATTTTCAACCTGCGTCTCTGAAAAGCCGAGCGAGAAGAAAGGGGGCCGCCACTAAAGCCGTAGCTCGCTCTCTCTCTCTCTCTCTCTCTGAGTCTTTCTAAAGAAGATGTATAAATAGGCTGATAACACAACTGCTCCCCAACAAAGAAAGAAATAAAGAGGCATATGGAGAGATGATGGACTGGAACTGAAGCAAGGGGGACATTTGTTTTCATTTTGTTTGTTTCAGGTATATACACCCATACTATATATATATATATATATATATATATATATATATATATATATATATATATATATATATATATATATATATATATATATATATATATATATATATATATATACTCACACACATAGTGTTCCACATCATGTTTATCCTGCAGATTAAAATGGACTGATGTGAATAAGCTGTGACTTAGGAAGTACATTTATCTGTTGACTTTTTTCCACATCGCTGACCCAAGTGCACCATTGTCAACGTCTCAATGGCCCCCCTGTTGACAGGCCTTCACTTCCATTGAGTCTCTTCCAGATGTTGTTCATCTGATTGAGTTCAGCTGAAGACAGTGAATGAGCAATTAGAGGCCTTGCCGCTTCAAGGGACCACAAGTATTATTTTGCTTGCTCCTTGCAAGAATTGACCATGATATATATCATCAGTATCAGAGGATGCAATGCCAGTCAGTCCAGTCAGTTACCTTGGCAGCTGCTGAGAGTTCCAGTCCGGACCTGTCAATTTCTGCATAATACTCACGTCTTAAACATGCTTGTATCCCCAAACCGGTTTAATTTTAGTTTGAGCATGCATGGACGAACGTTCAGCTCCCAACGACCGGGGTTGCAAGACCCATCTGCTACATCCTCTCAGAAGCTTGATGTAGTTTTTATGGTTTTCTAAGGGGTCGCCGGTACGCTAATTGTCCAATGTCACTGATTGCACCGTTAAGTGTCTGACTTGTGTCCTACGTCATTTTGAGGTGCATTTATTTTACACAATTTTATACCCACAAGTTTGGCAATGCTGAGTGTCCCTTGAACTATACAATGTTAATATTTACCACGTCTACTTCCAACAACCTTAGACGGGCTTCGCTCATCACGCTTTCTTATACAGGAGACTACAGGCGTGAACAAATGCGTGAGCGGATTGTTTACGTTGGCGTGGCCTCTTATCTCTCCTTTGATCAGCGCACAACAAAAGTCGTTTTGCATGACAATAGCAACTAATTTGCCACCGCCACTGACCATAAACGCTTCTCAAAAACGACAGGATTATGGGTTGGATCCCCGATAAACCACAATAAACTATATTGGACACTTTCTTGATGCACGCTGACTTTCCCCATTTACTTCTTATTGTGTGTGTGTGTGTGTGTGTGTGTGTGTGTGTGTGTGTGTGTGTGTGTGTGTGTGTGTGTGTGTGTGTGTGTGTGTGTGTGTGTGTGTGTGTGTGTGTGTGTGTGTGTGTGTGTGTGCAGCCCCCCCCCACAAGGGAAAAGGGGAGAAAAATGTGGCCTTTGTGAGGACTCTATCAGTCAATCACAGCAACCAGGGTTTTCCAACGCTGCCCTTTGTGTGAAGAACTGACCGACGACTACACAGAACAACAACAGCACCTTATCACGGCTTGTAGCTTCCCCTGAATGCTGTCTAGCACACTTTCTCACACACAAATCCTTTACAACATTATGCCAAGCACACATACACATGCTCTGAGATGAACACACACACACATAATCCCCCTCAATTTATACAACCCTTCTCACATGTACAAACACCCACTTCACATTATGTCAAGCTTGGACACCCCAAGAATGAGTCACACAAGCACTTAGTCAACATACTACACTTACATTTGCTTATCTACACACACATGATTATAAAAAAACACTGACACACAGACACCTACTCAATAGCAGATAACAAAACACGAGGAAATTGAATGTGCGTTATTGATGCTGTTTTTTCATTGGACTACGTTGAGCCCCCTTTGGTTCACTACCCTTGAGAGAGAGAGAGAGAGAGAGAGAGAGAGAGCGAGAGAGAGAGAGCGCTTTTGTCCCTCACACCTAATTCTCTAATGAGCCCCAGTCAGCAATGCAACAAACCTTTGTTTGAGCGCTCTGTGTGTGTGTGTGTGTGCATTTCTTACCATTGTTTCCAATAAGAGATCCAAGGCCAACCCTCGCTCTGCATCACTATATTGTGTGTATACAACACAAGCAAATGTTGAGCTGGCCTTTCAGCATAAGCTGGACTACCAGTGCACCGAAGTTTCCAAGAACTCATGGGAACTGCTGGAGTCATTCTCCTCAGCTAGTGTGGTGTCGGGTATTGTCAGAGAAAACCAGTGGGGAATCTGGGAAGCCTTTACATTTTTTTATTTACTTTGCATTTATTTACTCATATATTTTGCTGCTGCAACGCACCATTAAAATATTCAACGGAAATTAAGTCGTCTTTGGGAGCAGAGGAAGTGACGTGAGCGTTCAAATTATTTTTAATATTCAGTTCTTTCGTGTGATAAGGTGTACACATACTGGCGTCATGTGGGAAAAGGAGCCAATCTCGTTATTACGTAAAAGTTGTTCCGTAAATTTCCCTACTCTCTACCTAGTATAATTTTCGGGAAAATGTCGGTGTTCAGTTTAGTTTCTGTTATCCGGTACTCGCCGGTTTTTAACCAGGAAAATCTTTTGAAGTTCGACATATTTAAATCTCTTCAGTCATAATAAAAGAGAGAGGGATATCAGTGCCAATTATGCAAATGTCACCCTTGTTTTCGGTGGGATCCTGAAGAGGCCCCTTTGTGTCCCTCTTGAGAGGACCGGACCAAGACATCTTAAGTAGCTTAAAGGTGATAGTACGAGTGCTTGGGAAAGCATGGCATTTTTTGGTTGTGATAATCTGGCTTTGTTTACATATTCAGATTCAGTGTTGGGTTAAATAGGTATCTCCCTGTAGTACAGCTATTCCTAAACTTGGGTACATGTAGTGACGTCGGGGGTATGCCAAAAAAAAAATTATTTACATTTTCAAACAGTCCAGGGCTCGAGGGGGCGGGCATTCGATCAGTGCGTCAAAACAGTGTATTTTTATTCTAGATCTAGGTTATTTTGTTTTACGTCTCCTTATAGAATGAAACAAGCACAGTGTGTAATAGGGACACTTCTCTCTCCTCGTTGACCGTTTGCCTAAAACTGCAAAATGGCTAGAGCCGGCCCTGTAGAGGTGGTACGTAGCTTTAGGTTGAATGTGTGAAGGGGTATCGGACTGTAAAAAGATTGGGAACTACTGCTCTCGTGTAATTAACCTTAGGGAGGTTGCAACCCCCCAGTGCACGCTGACAACACCACCAACCCTCCGGTCTACCACCGGAGTTACTGCCACCCCATACGACTAACATTCAACTTAGTTCTGGGACTTGGGTAGTGGAATCCACCCAACACAGATCAACACCATCATATGGATTTCCACTCTAATGCATGTTTACGAGACCCTCTTCACGAGTTCCTGCACGGAGTTCTGCCGGTCCGGCTGTCTGTCTGGGGAGGGGACTTGGGCCAAAATGTGGCTTCGGTCGCATCCCGGGTGAGTCGCCTGACAAGGGAGAACCCATCATTGGATGTCTGCTGATTGGCAGAGGCCAGGCCCTCTCTCTCTGTGTCGTTCCTTCCTTCCTTCGTTTGTTTTTCTTTCTTTCCCGTTTTCTTTTTCTGCCTGCCTGTTTGCTCTCTCTGTCTCTCTTTTGTCCACTCCCTGCTATTTCCCCTTGAGGGCAAATACAATAAGGGGAAGAAAGACAAAGACGACTTAAAACCTAACAAACCACTCCCGTCGGGTGGAGTGTGTGTGTGAGGTGGTGAAGAGGAGGTGGTGGTGTTGGGGGGGCGGTGTTAGAGGAAGGGAATGAAAGAAAGAAAAGACAAAAGAACAAGAGAACAACAGAGAGGATTTGCATTGTCAGCTACCCCCGAGGGTGAAACGCTGTTCTTCCTTGTCTTCCTTGTCTTTTTTTCCTTGTTTTGTTTTCTTACAACAGTTGCCTGACAAGTTACAGCTTGTCGGGCAACTGAAGGTTTGTGTGTGAAGTGTTTTCATGTGTGTCGTGGGAAGTGTAAAGTTTCACTCCTGACTGTTCAAAGACCAATGTTATCACCCCCCCCCCCCCCCCCACACACACACACACGTATACACACACCCTCTATTCGCTGTGATTCCTAATATAGTATAAATAATAGTCCTTTTTGCAAAGGTCCCAATAAAAGGTGTTAAAAAAAACTATGATGGGGAATAATTAGGGTTTGGAACCCTATGGTGTGGTGTCCATAAAGCCTTTTGAGTAACCAATAGATTCTGAATTTGTCACATTATTTGCAAGAACACGTGGCAATGTACACTGTGAAACTTAAAGGGGACCTATAATGCAAAACTCACTTTTTCAGTGCTTGTGCACCTACATTTGAGTCTCTGATGGGCGTACTAACACACAAACTGTGAAATAAGACAACTCAGTTTATTGTGAGCTGTCTTTTTCAGAAAATGTGCCTTAAACGGGGGGGGTAGCTCAGGCGGTAGAGCTGGTGGTCTAGTGATCTAAAGGTTGCTGGTTCGATCCCAGGCTCCTCCTGCTAGCATGCTGTAGTGTCCTTGAGCAAGACACTTAACCCCTAATTGCTCCTGATGGCTGCGTCCGTCGGTGTTTGAACAATTGTAAGTCGCTTTGGATAAAAGCGTCTGCTAAATGACTAAATGTAAATGTAAATGTAAACGAGCCATTCAGCTTTGTGTCTCAGTACTACGTAGCATTGAGACACATTAGAATTTTAACCGCTCTCCATCTGATTAACTCCACCCACGGCTGGAGCGCGACTGGACCCACTAGCATTGAAGCTCTGTTGGCTGCAGAGACCACCATACATCTGTCCGTGACAAAACTAGAGATGATAGATATAAGTATTTAAAAATTGTGTGTGTGTGTGTGTGTGTGTGTGTGTGTGTGTGTGTGTGTGTCCACAGTAGGTTATTGTAGGCTGTGGCGTGGCTGTGGCTGTTCCGCGTTTCTCCGGCAAAGCAGTGGGTTTTTAAGAATATTTATTTTGTTCAAATGTATATTAAAAAAAAAAAAAGTTGTGTTCAGGAAGCAAAATACTAAAAAACAGCATTCGGGAAAATGAAAGTCCAATCTGACCCGTGGAACTTCGCTGCAAAGATGAGAAACTCAAACACGTCCAGCCTTTACGGAGACAGGACTTAATTTCTTAATTTTTTATTTCTCCTTAAAAATGCCACCCTAGACTTGTCTTTTATCTCTGTGAAGGTCCGATGACATCATCCTGCGTAGAGCATGTGCTTCTGTATCTGTATTAAGTATCTTCCCGTGCCGGCTTCACTGGAGGGCGGAGCCGGAGGGAACGAGCAGACAGGGAGAGGTAGAACGGGTGGAGAAAGTTCCTTCTCCGGAGGCAGAGAGTGTTAGAAAGTTATGAAATCAGTGTGATCCTTTTACCCCTGTCCTAGGTGTAAAAGGATCACACTGATTTCATAACTTTGGGTTAGGGTTATTGCGCCAGGCGCACCGCCGCCTGGTCCGTCGGCCTTATATTTACCAATTTATATATTAATACATTTATTGCCTCATTTATTTATTTTGTGATTTATTTCATAGACATATTTATTTTTACTTTGTGCTACGTCCACGAACATCCTTTTTGTGCACGGAAGTGAAGGAGCTTTGTCTGTGCGTCACTCCGTGCGCTGCTGCACCGTTTGTCGCTCTCTGGCGCTGGGGGTGCGGACTGGGACCACACTGGGGGACTTCTTCTGGACTTTCCTTTGCCCCATCTATGCTGGCATTATCATGGCATGTGTGAAAAGGATTGAGACGGAAATGTTCCTGAATGTAGCTGCATGTGTGAAAAGTGAAACTCACTTGCGCTGCCGGAAAGGTTATCCCTGTAATTTACATGGAACTATGTGTGAAAGGGGCATACTACACTTTTATTGAGCGTATAGCGTGGCTACAAGTTACCCCTATCTACAATGACTACTTAGCCTTTTCCCCAACCACATAGAAATATACCGCTATATAAACTAACAAACTTCTGACTTGTAGTACACAGAAATGGAGTGAGAATGTAAGAATTTTGCTGGGTGTAAAGTCTTGTGTTACCCAAAGAAAGGTGATAATGATAAAAAATATTTTTATAAAGAAAAGTTTTAAACAATCAGAAAAAATTTATGAAATTTTTTTCTATAAGATTTTTTCTTATATTTGGTTATATTTTTGACAGGAGCTAAATCACACTTGAATCACACCTGAATTTGTGCTGAAAAAAAATGGTTCCATGCATTTGAGGTAATGAATTTAATTTAGGGGCTAAACAAATCCAAAGGGGAATGTATGGCAAAATTGTAAAAAAGAAAAAAGAAAGGCCTTAAAAAAGGTTAAACTTGTTCTATTGTCCTATTGTTCTATTAAATTTTGGACAAATTGTGAGCTGTGCGGCAAACTTTTTCATCCTGTGATTCCAGCTCTTAAAAGTTTGGCTCAAGGCCAAATCAAATGCAGTTGCCGATTCTGCCACAAAGTGTTAAACTGCTTTGTAAGGTGTTGACAGAACAGGGCTCAGACAGATCAATTTATAAAGTTGTGATGTCTATTATTCCACAGGGACAGACAAAGAAAGGCCCTATATGGATGCAGTCTGCTATAGATAGAATAAGTGTGTTTAACTCAAGGAGACTGTTGACCTTGACTTGTCTGCTTTGTTCCCAGTTAAGACGTTATGGCATTGTCTTGGGGGGAGGGGGGAGGAACCCCTCAACACTCGTGGTTGAAGAAAAAAGCACACACACATACGCACACCTTGATACATTCCATGCCATCAACAGCCCTGTGGGTCGCAGAGATTCTGTGCATACCTCTGCATTGGGTGACACGCTTTCAAACAAAGAGACACACTGTGATGCATTCACACTCACGCACATGTACGTATATACATACACTCAAGGACACCGCACACACCACACAATCTGACCGAGGTGTGCGAAAGCCACCTGTGGCACCGCTGTAATCCAGCCCCATTGGAACATGGATGGAAGCTCCAAGAATAACTTTCCAGTGGGACCAGCATGCCCCCCTTCCACAACCAAGATAATGAAATGCACACACACACACACACACATATGAGAGGCCGTGTAGGCAATATTTCAAACTTAACTTCTCTCACACCCTATCCTTCTCTCACACACTATCATACTCTGTCACACACTATCATACTCTCTCACACACACCATCATACTCTCTCACACACAGCATCATACTCTCTCCCACACAGCATCATACTCTTTCACACACACAGCATCATACTCTCTCACACACAGCATCATACTCTCTCACACACAGCATCATACTCTCTCTCACACGCACCATCATACTCTCTGCCACACAGCATCATACTCTCTCACACACACCATCATACTCTCTGCCACACAGCATCATACTCTCTCACACACACCATCATACTCTCTCACACACAGCATCATACTCTCTCCCACACAGCATCATACTCTCTCACACACACAGCATCATACTCTCTCACAGACAGCATCATACTCTCTCACACACACCATCATACTCTCTCTCACACACACCATCATACTCTCTGCCACACAGCATCATACTCTCTCACACACACCATCATACTCTCTGCCACACAGCATCATACTCTCTCACACACAGCATCATACTCTCTCTCACACACTCTACTCATACATAGACTATATGGGAGGCCTATGGGGGTAGATTTGTTTATTATTTGTGTGAATAGATCATTTTTTTATTCTTATTTATATAAAATTTATTTTATTTTATTTTTATTCTCTTTTTTTTCCGACTGTTAAGCCTTTAATTTTTAATGCTTATGGTCTGTACTGAAGTATCTCACCAGAAGTAATTCCATGTGTATGTCAATTTACAGAGAGAAAATAAACCAATTCTGATCAAAAATCCGTGCTTACATTTGAAATCTGTTAATATAACATACATCTCACAAATAAAATGTTCTGTAAACTCACAAAAAATATCTGTGAGCACATGACATTAATTTTATTAATTACTAAATAGTATGATGGTGTGTGAGAGATAGTATGATAGTGCGTTAAAGATAGTTTGATTGAAATGGAAGGTAGAATGATTAAACAGGTTAGTAGTTTAAATTCTCAGTTTCTGATTGATTTATAGTTGTATCTCTCTCCCCCATTCCATTTCCATTTTTCTGCAGCACATGGTAGCAACTGTTGATGTGAAATAGAGGATACGGAGTACCTAAACGAAGCCATTGCCATACTAAACAACTTGTAAATGCCCCCATCATATACTGTAAGTGCAATGGTAAACTTGTTGCATCAAATGCAGCAGTCAACGGCAGCTCCTACAGCAGATGATGAAATGCGTCGGCACTTCAGTCCTAACTCATGTGTAGCAGTTAGCACGTCTGTTAGCAACACCTTCGCCTAGCACCAATACTGGACCTAGCCAGATGACACGGCCCGATATCAAATCCAACATTTTTTTAGCACATGGGCTTCTCAGCCTAGAAAGGGGTGAGTTTTATTTTCATATTCTCTTGTAATGACACCTGTAAATAGCAAGTCCCTGGCTAAATGTGTGATAGCTAGCTAACTTAGCCTAGCGATCTTTTTTGTACTGACTGTGTATAAGTGTGTCAGTTGGAAAGCTTGGTCGGTTCTTTTGATGTCATGGTGTGCGTGCCAGCAGGAGTATTGCTACAGCAGGAACAGTGCTTGAAGTGGAAATACATATGTGCCGGTAGCCTACTACTGTATAATCTCTCATTCACATGTGGGGGGGGGGACTGTGACTGAGAGCAGTGATGCATGATGAGATGCTTGACGCTGAGAAGCGGCACACGCAGCACGCACGCAGCACGCACGCAGAACGCACGCAGCACGCACGCAGCACGCACGCAGCACGCACGCAGCACGCACGCAGCACGCACGCAGAACGCACGCAGAACGCACGCAGCACGCACGCAGAACGCACGCAGAACGCACGCAGCACGCACGCAGCACGCACGCAGAACGCACGCAGCACGCACGCAGAACGCACGCAGAACGCACGCAGCACGCACGCAGAACGCACGCAGAACGCACGCAGAACGCACGCAGCACGCACGCAGAACGCACGCAGCACGCACGCAGAACGCACGCAGCACGCACGCAGAACGCACGCAGAACGCACGCAGCACGCACGCAGAACGCACGCAGCACGCACGCAGAACGCACGCAGCACGCACGCAGCACGCACGCAGAACGCACGCAGCACGCACGCAGAACGCACGCAGCACGCACGCAGAACGCACGCAGCACGCACGCAGCACGCACGCAGAACGCACGCAGCACGCACGCAGCACGCACGCAGAACGCACGCAGCACGCACGCAGAACGCACGCAGCACGCACGCAGCACGCACGCAGAACGCACGCAGCACGCACGCAGCACGCACGCAGAACGCACGCAGCACGCAGAACGCACGCAGCACGCACGCAGAACGCACGCAGCACGCACGCAGCACGCACGCAGCACGCACGCAGCACGCACGCAGCACGCACGCAGCACGCACGCAGCACGCACGCAGAACGCACGCAGCACGCACGCAGCACGCACGCAGAACGCACGCAGCACGCACGCAGCACGCACGCAGAACGCACGCAGCACGCAGAACGCACGCAGCACGCACGCAGCACGCACGCAGCACGCACGCAGCACGCACGCAGAACGCACGCAGCACGCAGAACGCACGCAGCACGCACGCAGAACGCACGCAGCACGCACGCAGAACGCACGCAGCACGCACGCAGCACGCACGCAGCACGCACGCAGCACGCACGCAGCACGCACGCAGCACGCACGCAGCACGCACGTAGCACGCACGCAGAACGCACGCAGCACGCACGCCGCGGTATTGTACTCAGTGTACGATATCAACTGGTCGGAGAGCTGGTCGTAAGTCCGAATGGTCGTTACACAGGTAGGTCGTTAAGTGAGGAGTACCTGTATTTATCTGAAACATGTCTAGTCTCTACAGAGACAGGTCTTGATGTTTCTTGAAAAATGCCACTCAGACCCTAGATGTTAGGGATGGAGAGTGGCACTACATGGTGTATATCAGTTCGGGAAGTATGAAGTCCTTCGATTTCGGTGACATCGGGCACAAGCGATTCGCTTGCCTGCCAGCTGCACTGGAATGAGGAGCTGGAGAGGGAACGAGTGGACAGGAAGAGGTGGAGAACGTACTTTCTCCGGAGGCAGAGAGTATAGGACTAGTTGAAAATTATCACACTGATTTAATAATATTGGGTTAGGGTTATTGCGTCCGGGGGCGGGGGCTCTGTCCCCGCTCTGTCAGCGGAGGGAACCGAGTCCATCAAGGAGGGGCAGAAGACGGCGAGGTGGAAACCAAAGCACTGGTCTCTGAGAGACAGGAAAAAAACTAAACCGATTCAGATTTTACGTCCGTTGCCAACAGATTGTCCAAACGATCGCATCTACACTGGACATAACGTACTCTAACACATTATGTACTGAATCCGTAAAGGTCATCTAATGTGGGAACAAACTTTCTGTCTGTCTGTCTGTGTGAATGACTACCTACTGCCTTTGCCAGATATTTTTTATCTACTGTAGCAATGTTCTGGATTCCATGTGGGAAAGGGGCTTTTGACACCTTGATATTGAACATTTTCAAAGGAAACATCGGGCTTATAGGAAGCTCCTTGCAGTTTAGACACATCTTGGTTTTTAAATACACATTTGGTGAAGTAACCTTCATTTGCTGACTAGAAGTCTAATTAATGTTATTGACTTTTATGTCTACCACTCAGCATCACATGCAAGCATGTCACTAAATGAAATTGTCACGAGAATGGCCATGTTTTTAATGGCTTTAAAATAATAACAAGTGGGACTACAGGACCATAATTAAAGAAATAAGAGAGGCATTCAAGCACAGAACTCCAGAGAATGTCAGATAAATTCATAGTTCAGTCATGGAATTAAATGAAGGTTGTGTTTTTGTAGGGATCAAAACAATCTTCACAAAAAACATTAAAACCATAACGGTTGAATGTTTTGAAAATAATTTAATTTGTAAATGGCTTTGCCTATAATTTGGTATCAAATTAAAACAATAGAGCACCTTCAAAATGTTCACTTTCTGGCTTGTTATGAGAAGTACTTCAATTGCAATGATTTCATTAGGCGTGGAAATGTGGGAATAAAGGTATTACTCCCAAGTTGCGTGAAGGCCGGGACCTGGGTGGATTTTTGGTCCACAAAATCTTCAGATCAAAGACCATATACATTAGGCCTTCAAGATGCCTTCCGGTAAGAAAATAAAAAAAACTCTTGCCTAGGGAGAAAAGTGCTTTGGTGGCACTTCTTTGTATTTTCTTTCTAACTCAATTGCTCCCAGTTTCACTTGTCTCATTCTTTTCTTTTGCAGTTTGACGCTAGAAACAGAAACAGACTTCTGTTAAGGTGGATACCCTATCAACAACAAGTGTCTCCAGTGATCACCTGACTGCCATGGCAAACCAAACCAAAATATCACAAGTCTCCAGTGATTGTATGATTACAGGGGCAAGGGTGAAGCAAACCACTGCATCACAGCAAGCCTCCAATAATCACTCTCGCACCACAGTCGTCATGAGCTAAAACACCGCATGACAACAAGGTTCCAGCATGGTCACAAGTGCCAGGGTGAACCAGACCACTGAATTACAGCAAGGCTCCAGCGATTACTGCAACATGGCCACGATAAACCACAACCAGTTAACAAATGGCAATGACTATGCTACTTAGCTCACGATCATGGCCTTACTCTTTTCGATTTTGCTTCAAAAGATGAGGAATTGAACAGAGCAATTTTGGCCAGTGTCGATAGTGCGTAAGTGCACATCTGCATATTATAACAGAATCTCAAGTTAGCTGCTCTTGGGTTTGAAGTGGTGAAAAGATGATCTATGCCAGTCACGGCTGCACCTACCTCGGTAGAAATTGTAGACACTCACCTGTATGAAAAGGTCAGAAAGGTAATTGCAATGTTTTGTTTTATTCTGTTGATCCTGTTGAACTTTATATAATAACTCAATATCTTCGTTCAATATATAACTTTATATTGAACGTTATATAAGGATACAGTATTGTGTACAGTATAATTTACTAGGGATGTTACAATGCCACCTTTTTTATTTCCTATACCGATGCCTTAAATCCAATCCAATCTCCACTCTCAAACTACAAAGCTGTTTATTATTATTTTTATTATTTTATATATTTATTTTTATTTTTTATTTTAATTATAATTTATAAATCTAATAAAAATATATTATAATTTATCCATGTCAGTGAGATGTCTTCATAGAAGGTCAATAACTAGAACAAAGTACAAATATAAATGATAAAATTAATAAATATCAATACTTTTAATAAAATAGTTTTTGGCACTGAAATTCAGCTGCAAGTTGATGTACAGAGTTCTATGCATAAGTGTCCTTTATTAGTTTTACATCAAATTAACACTTGAAAAATAGTCTTGCACTGGTGTAATCAGCATTTGTTTTATGTTGAATATTCATCATCTATTTTGACATTTTGAACTTATATTAGGCCTTATATCAGAGTAGCTCTAATCAGCCCTTTCTACGTATGAAACTTCGGACAAGCACATACCACTTGTACCAGTACCACTAGTGGTGGTCAGAGTCATTGCTCCCTTTTAAGTTGTTGTCTACTTCTATGAGGGGAACATTTCTCTTATGATTGCAATGTTATCATTAGTTGGAGAATAAATCACTGGATGTAAAACTTCAGTCTTGAGGACCCGCGAGTCTGCGTTCATCAACGCCTTGGTCTTTTGAGCCGCTGTTTATGGGCGTAAGTACGATATACGGCTTGTAAAGACAGAATAAACAACTGACCGAACTAAACTGAGGACCTCTGTCTCCACAGAGACGGATGACTGTATGTTTCATACATTTAATATCATATCGGATCGGCACATCCATATCACTTACACTGTATTTACACATTGGTATCCTTTTATAGTCTTTGATATTATTGCTGCTGTATAATTAACCACTTAATGGCAAAAAATAAAAATAAAATAGTGGGGATCCTCTTTTTGGAAGATGTGCTTTAGTGCCTCTTATAGGTAGGTTTATACTTGGCCAAGCTAACTAATCAATTAAAAAATTTAATTTACATGTATATTTGTCTTTTTCGGTTATTCAGATCTTGCATAAATCTGTCACGACGTGGGACGCGACACTAAGATAATTTGTAATCAACTGACACTAAATTGAAGACTGCTAATGTCATCTGAGATTCCATGTTCAGGAAGCTGGGCTTGACATTGATTCTTGTCCCATGGCAAAAAATATAGGCCTGTTACAAAATAAATAAGGCAATCAGAGGTGGATTTGAATGGGCGGATCGGGGGCAGATAGACAACTAACTTGGGATGGATTTGAGTTGCATGAGGCCTACTGTCTTCTGGCTTTGTATGACTTCATTAAAAAAACGTGTGTTTTTCGCTTGTTTAAATTGCTAAAAAAGAAGGGCGGTCGAAAGTTGGAAAGATCCTGGCCTTTGGTACTGGAGCTAGTGTCATACCACCTGTTGGCTTCTCCCCTCAGCTGTTGATTGATTTCCTACATGTTGAGTCAGACTCCAGCAACAAACATTGATTGCCCATGGCAAAAACATGCATAAATTGCTTTAAGCTACCATTGAACTCCTCTTACGAGAACTTCAGAGAATGCATGGACTTGGCAATCGGAAACACACAGGGTTTTGTAAGAGAGTGACTAGCTCAGGTGTAGCATTTGTTTTATTGCATTATCAAATAACACCTGTGCAAGTTTTTTGTTTTATGTTTTGAATAGAATATTTTCTTTAAGGTTGATCGGTTTAGAAAAGACCAGGGTTAGATAGAGGTCTTGAAGAAATTATTCAGAATTGTTTATGTTCATCCTTATTTTATACTTATAGAGAATATACATTTTTACGTTACATGACATTTCTAAGCAAGTACGAACATTTATATAAGTTGAGGTTAAAAATAGAAGGATAGTGTTGGTGTGTTGCTTTTGTTACCAAAAAAAGGAATGTGACTCATGTTGGGTGTCCATCCTTATGCATAAGGCATTCCTTTACTGGTGACCAGCTTCTTCAGTGTATGGATGTGTGTATGTATTCATCCCTGTTTCATTAATAATAAAAATAATTTGATGGAACAATAACATTGTTTGAGTTTCTAACTTGGTTAGAGGGCCATCTTCGTCAATTCCAAAGTGTTCATCCACCCTCAATTGCAGTGTTATGAACTCCTGCACTGTTTAGAAAGCCTCTCTGCCAAAGCTGAAGGGGGGGTCTGTCCTCCCTGGGTTGACAAGCCCAAGGAGGATATTGATGGCCTCCTTGGGCTCCATGGTTGTTCCATTGATTTCTGAACTCATTATCAGCCCTTTCAACTCTTGGTATGTATATGTAATGCAGGCAAAATGGATGAAGCTCATTTGTTGATTCCAAGACACCCTGATTCTCAATAAATGTGAATAGGTTACTGAAGTGGAATGAGACTACTTGATTCAGTTCAGCCCACAATCTCTCTATCCTCCGATTGTGTGTGCGGCCAGTGTTCATCCTGTGCCGGTTTAGTCCCCTTCTCTCTAACATATAACGGGTTAACCCAGTGTTCCCCATACCGTGGTCGCTGCGCTCTCTTTAGGTAAGACCAACATTCTGTACACCATAGCAAAACAGTTCCAAGACACTGGATACCTGGTTGTTGTTAAGGCAGTTTAAGTATATGATGGTTCGCCTGAAGCCATCAACACAGCCATGAAATACAGACTAGAGTAAACATATAATTCAAAATAATAAAATTTTGAACTAATTCACAATTAGGGCCACTATTTTGAGCACAAGTAAGCTTCTTTCGGTGAATTACTTTTTATTTCATGGGACACTTTATGGGAATCTGGCAAAACTTTATAATAAGGGTATCGGTAATGAGTACATGACACATGATATCATAACCTATTCAGCACTCATGATGCTCAACATGAATCAATAAATTAGTCATTATTCATGTGTTGAATTAATACTGAGTAGGCCTTTATTAAAAAAAGATATTATAGCTAATAAAAATTAGCTATAAACCAGTTGACTGGCCAACTGGCTAACACATTTAACACAGCACCACAGTAGGCTTAACTGATTTCTCTATTAATGTGGCGCCTCATGAGCTCACTATATGTCTGCATTTGTTATCTCATTAATGACTACTGATGATTGATGATTACTGTATTTGTGTAGGCTTAAGAGCTTCCTTAAAATTCACATTTGAATGGCTGGGAGGTGTAACATAACGGCATAATAACACCATAAAAACATTCACAAATCACTCACCATAATTTGTTCAAGTCTAAACTTTGTAGACTCCTCAACGAATTGCTTGACGCTGTCTGAAAGATCGGCCACTTGGTCAAGCTTTTGAAGACTCGCCAACGTAGGGCTGGGCAATAAAACTATGTTGATAATTTTCACGATAGAATATGTCACGATAAACGACGATAAATTTATTAGATTTTTCGATCGTTTTTTGGGTTAGTTTTCCTCTACCTACAAAGATGTGACATGAACAGCCAATCATACAGTTTAGTTGAACTAAAGGACCCCATGTCTGAATCCCATCAAGAGTTGTCGGGTCGATCCGTTATGCACATATTATATTACACATGTTAATATCAAACATGAAGTCTGATCAGTATTTGGGTCCAGGAGCATCCAGGTTTCGTGCGTGTCAGACCAGCTCCAAATGTTAGCTCCAAACGTCCCCACATATAATCACAGCACCCATATTCAGGAACATTTTCAGACTGTTCTCAGACAATGATGATTATATATTTATGTGTGTGTGTGTGTGTGTGTGTGTGTGTGTGTGTGTGTGTGTGTGTGTGTGTGTGTGGAGATAGATATAGATATGTATGTATGTGTGTATATAGATGTATATGTGTCTATATGTATATAATATGTATTTTTATATTATTTATTTTATCTTTAATGTATATAAAAACATACTGTATCGTGATCATTTTTGACCATAATGTCCAGCCCTATGCCAATGTTGTTAGTGTTGTGTGATCGAAGGCTTCCTAGAACACATCTTTCGGCTGCATTTGGGGTGTTTTGTAGGACCTCGGCAACAACTGTATTCAATGCATCATTGGACATTGTTGCATTCGAGCGGAGTTGCATTTCAAGGTGCGCTCTGTTTATGAAGTGTCCTTCTGCTGATTGCCAAGCATGTGGAAAATCTTTGCCAACTCATCCCAAGGGACACACAATAAGTCAGTTTGCTGATGTGATAGACTGTACCAAGGGGCGGCCAAGGTGACCAGTTCTAATATAGTGAGGCACAAAATAATTTGATACAGGCCTACGAGTCTCTTCAATTGATCTACCTATTTTCATAGGCATTTAGTAGGAAACAAAAAGATATCCCTCCAATGCATTTACACACACTGCTCCCTGCATCTTTAAATTGCTGGCCGATAGTAAGAAAGGCAGATATAGTCCGTGTGTAGTCATCAAGCTCTTTGTATAACAAGTCCAAAACCATGCTGTTTGTATCCATCCGAATGTCCTGAAACATGAACTTGGAGAAAAACAAGAATGATTGGAAAAATCATAGCTACTACCATTACGTGCTAACATGTGCTGGATGAAATGGTTGTGGGGGGGTCTTTGTCAATAAGAAAACTCTAAACCAATCAGGGACTGACTATTCAAACTGTATGGGTATGATAGTGTGTGTGAGTGAGTATGATAGTGTAGTACAGGGGGACTCCTGAGTACTCTCACCTTAAAGCATTACCATACCTTCAAACAGTGCACTCAATTAGGAATAATGGTCATGGCTGGTAGTAAATTGAAAACGAGTCATGATTTAAATAAAATCATTAAATTAATTAATTTTGAAATGTTGTGCTGCATGAGTAGTTGTTTTATCTGCACACTCACAGTTAACGTTACAACATGCAGTTGTATGAGTGAATTGCCTCCAAATGTATGCCTGGTAATACATGCTGCCTTTGTCATCAACAACTGCCAAAAAATCCGCACATCATCATCATCAATCACCTCATCAATAGTTTCTGACTCTTCCCATTACTGTTGTGACTGCCGAGCGGTAATTCTCCAAACTAAAACTTAAAACCTATCTGAGGAGCACAATGGGACAGGATAGACTGAGTGGATTGGCCATGTTATCAAGTGAAAAAGATCGGGCAAAAAAGTTGGACATCGGGCGCTCAACAGTCATTGTGAATGACTGTTGAGCGCAAGGCTCGCCGAGTGCTGTTCAAATAGTGGTGAGTACTTGATGAAGAAATGGCCACCATGTCAATTTTTCTAAACATTTTAGCTATTGATAATTTACAGTAGGTAGCCTACCTGCCCCTGATGTTCATAAGTCGAAGCAGGTTCTAAAACTACATGATTGTTGTGACAGCGATCACAACCTGTCAGTGGTGCTGAACTCTTAGGTTGTGTGTGCACACTGTGGTGCACGATTTGTGCTGTGCAGGCAGGCACGCATTGTAGTGTTATTGTGTTTCCCTTGTTTGACCATTTTAACTAATCAAAGAAAATTAAACAGATAAATGGACAAACCAAAATGGTCTGAATAGTGTTAAGTTAATGTATATAGCCTACGTGTGTTCTGTAAGCCCCCCTGCTGTGCAGGGACCATCTGCGTGTTTTGTGATAATGTCTCAAATGCTTTGAATTAGTGTGAGAAAAATGTAGCAAGGCTTGTAAGCCCCACAGTTAAGCATGTGGGCATGTTAATGTGTTTGTTGTTAGGCTATATAACACCAAGTTAGGTCTAATGGGTTATTTAGCACCATAACTTAACAGTATAATGCTTTTCTGAACCTGGCCTGTCCACCGTGCACTGGACTGTATTTTATATATATTTATTTATATATATATGTGTGTGTGTGTGTGTGTGTGTGTGTGTGTGTGTGTGTGTGTGTATGTATGTATATGTGTGTATATATATATATATATATATATATATATATATATATATATATATATATATATATATATATATATATATATATATATATATATATGTGAAGTGCTGCACCCCTCGATTAGTCCATTGTTATCAAGCAGGTGGCATCAGTGAGTGTGAAAGTTACCCTTCTGTGCAGACTAGCTCAATTTGCTATCTTCTACTTGAAATGTAACCAATCACAACAGTTGGTGAGCCGCAGGCAACCATAAGCAGTTTTTTCACTGCGGTACAGGAACTAAATGAGGAACTTTTTTAGGCCCGGAATCTTCTGAAACGGGAACCTTAGGCGTCACTAAAAGACTTCTCGCTTTGGCCTTTTCATCGCACCTAGGAACTGCGGAGATATGAGGAACAATCCAAGTATAATCCATGTCGGAACCTATGTTACTCCTGTGCGATAAAGGCCTAAGTTCCAGGAACTAAAGAACCTGTTCCTTGAAATGGTTCCTGGAGTGGAAAACTCCATAAAGTCTGGCACCTGGTCACGGGCAGCGGCAGGAATGTGTGCCTCACCTTGGGAGAACACAGAACCTCCGTCCACCCTCCCAGTTGACCGACCCCGACCCCAATTGGGTTTAAACACAGGACCTTCATGCTGTTAGCCTACAGTTCCTACCCCTGAGCCAATGTGCCACAAATCACCCGAAATGCAACAGTGAAGTGAGTGCAGCGGGGGCAGATTTATTTTCAGTACTTATACTTGGTAAAGTGCAAATCCACTATTGTGCGTGAACAACACTTTCAATGCCCACAGGTTTAAAACCTCCAGGTGGCTTTGTGTTGAACTTTTTTTTTCTTTGGTGGGTCCTGGCGGGGAGTTTGGGTTCATCATTATGCATTCGGTAGAATGGTGGCACTCTGCTTTTTCGTTCTTTTATATTTTTTCAAAAAAAATTTCTCTCTCTGTGTTCCCGAGTTGGTCTGCACATTCCGCTGGCATTGTTATCCGTGCTGTTTCCTGCGGCCTGTGGCTTTTGTCAAGCTCTCCCCCATTGTCCCGGCTTCCTTTGTTCCCGGGCCTCCAACAATGGCTTCTTTTCCCCTCCCTCTTTATATATATATGTGCACTTTTTGCCCTTGTGTGCTCTGTTTGTTTTGTTCAGCTGTCTGCCATGTTTTTCTTTCCTCTCGCAGACTGCGGACAAATAACACACAAACACACACACACACACACACACACACAAGTACATTTTTTCAAGTTCACCGTGGTTCAGCCCTGCCCGCTCAACCTGTCTTTGTCAGGCTGTCTACCTATTTCTTTCTCTCTAACTCTCTCTCTCTCTCTCTCTCTCTCTCTCTCTCTCTCTCTCTCTCTCTCTCTCTCTCTCTCTCTCTCTGACATCTGCATCTTTCTTCTCATAAGCCTCTTTTATTCACTCTGTCCCTCTCTCTTAGACCCACAGGGACACATCACACTATCCACTAAATACTCTGGGCATTCGACCAACCTCTGCAGCTAATGGAAAACAGGCGTTGTCATGACTTGACATTTGACCCTTTTTAATGAAACCCTCACTCTACTCTCAGGTTTGACTATTGGCGGTGGCCTAGCGATGACCTAGACCCATTTTATATGCACACCGTAATGCACCTCTCTCGGAACTTCACTTGTTAGTCCTAACCCTAACTAACCAAGGCTACCAAGTTAACCTTTTTTACCCAGCCGACATTTCGAGTCTCCCCATCTTCTCTCCACGCAGAATGGTTGAGCCCAGCCCCCCAGCGCTGCGTCTCCACGCCAACGGGGATGTCAGCATGGTGGGCGTCGGTGTCAAAGTGGAAGAGGAAGAATTTGCAGAGGGGGGAGAAGTCATGAGCGTCACTAGGCCCACCAAGAGCTCGCCCTTGCATGACTGGCCACGGACCCCCTCCGTAGAGGCCCGCCAGCTGACCCCGCCGCTGTCACGCTCCCCTTCTGTAAGAAATCCTCAATAGCTTGATATAAAAATTGAGTCATTGTTCATAGATAGACGGAGAGATATACTGTATATACTGTAGTTGGATAATGTTACCAATGTGCCCTGTCTTCCCACTCCCAACAGGAGAGCTCCCCCAGTAAGGAGCTTCCTCTCAGGCAGAGCCCAGTGGGACTGAGGGAGGGCAGGGCCTATAGTCAGCCAGACGGACAGTCCACCTTAAACACAGGTACGGGGGAGCAGGCCTTGCCAAATTCTTACCTTCTTATTCTTACCTTAAATGGCTTTACCCCTTGCTTTCCCTCTGATTAACACATTCCTTTCATTTTCTCACAGGCAACCCTGCTAAAAGTCTATGTTTAAGGTTGTAAGGTGCCTGCAATGCTCAATCCAGTGGGCTACAAGTAAATCACCATGAGTGCTGTTTTGGTGCCTAAATACTCCCAATTGCTGGAAGTCTAAAGTAATTAATCCAAAGGGACACGAAGGCATTTTATCCATAGGTGGCGCTGCAGAGAATTTGAAAATATTTAAATCTTTCGAAATATTGAAACAGCTTTCCAGTTCATGCTCTTTAAGAGGTTCCATCAAATGGATTGAGCCCTCCACTTTAAATTTGCCATCTTTAGGAAGCTTGAAAAACCATTGTAAGCCCAACATTGTACTCTTAGATTATGTCTGAATATTAGTGATGCCATCGATCATACATCCTTACTGGTACACCAATCACATTTCACAATCTTGTTAATAGGTTATTTATCCAATCCCACAAAGGGGGCTCTACAGTGGAAGATTGCCAGCACTGCTTTTTTCGTGACACTGAAAGGATAATTTGGGTGTTTTTTTCTCAACTTTAGAGACTGTCCCCCTCTTTGCAGTAATGCCGACCATCGAGAAACTTCTGAACCCGGAATGGAGGGAGAAACTTCTTGACAGAAGATCCACAGGCTCTGAATTAAAAGGTCAGTAATGTCCAAGATGACACCACTCTCTGTTTCCCCCGCCACCCTCTTGCAAAAGGCCTTTGACATTTATATTGCATATTTACACTTACAGTTTAGTGGTCACTCCCGGTGGTAAGGGCGTGGAGGGTACTGTCATGTAATTCATCACAGATTACTGATTGATCTCCTAAAATTGAGTAATATATTCTTTCGGAGTACTGCACAGACCAATGCCAACATGAAAAGATGGTGTTTCGACCTCTGTTACTATGTAGGAGGTAGAATGTCCAGTCTTTGTCTGGATTTTCAGGACTGCTCTGACAGACATGATGTGAAAGTTCACGTGTAGGGAAACGCAACTAGTGAAATAGAGAAATGGCCTTTGGTTCACTTTTGGCTAGCTCAAGCAAGTTACTCCTGAGCTTATTAGCCAAATCGAAAGTCAACAGTCAAATCAACAAAACAGGCTTAGTTTACAGACTCTTCCTTTTATCCGGTCCCCGCAGGCACTCCAGAATCTCTGGCAGAGAAGGAGCTCCAGCTCCTGCTGATGATCAACCAGCTGAGTGGCCTGCGCGAGCAGCTGCTGGGAGCCCACTCGGAGCAGAGGAACATGGCCGCCCTGCTCCTGGAGAAGCAGCAGCAGCAGATGGAGCTGGCCCGCCAGCAGCAGGAGCAGGTAACGGGCAGCGATTCAGTACCACCACGACCACCACCACCATCATTATATTGGTGTCACAAACAGTGGAGGGCAACCACAAAGGCCATGAAGAAGTATTTTCTTCTCCTTGGGGTTCTACGCAGCCTCTACAACCCTGAAATATTGAAATATTATTAGAGAATGAGGTGGTGTGCATGAATAAAACAATGTTGTAGTTGACGGCAGCTAATCATTGGCGCGGGGCGGAGGAGTTCCATGGAAACCCATTTCTCTAGAACTGTTTCAGGCTTTCAAAAAAATCTATATGAAGTATGTTTCTGCATAATGTGGGTGTGTCTGTAGTTTGGGAGACATTTCCACCCTGTACAAGTTTCCTATTGATTGTGGGACTTAAGGGAGTTAAATGCTGTCTTGAATCTATGAATGAACAGTATGTGTCTGTGCCTGTGTGTGTGTCTTTTCAGATAGCCAAGCAGCAGCAGCAGCTGATTCAACAGCAGCACAAGATCAATCTGCTCCAGCAGCAGATCCAGGTCAGTCCGGTTCTTCTGACGGGGGGAAGACAGAGTCCAGGGCATTTGATTTTGCTTTTGTTTTTGTTTTTGTTTTGTTGTCACAGGGCTCACCCCAGCTAATTCTGAAAGATAACACTCTTAAAGTATCGGGCAAAGTGTTTTGGTTCTCCTTGCATCTTGTGTTAAATCCTTTGTTTGTGTTTAAACTGATAATTGACTAAACTAACCGAAAGAGTGCAGTTGTTCACTGAGATTACTGATCTGTGACCCACTGCAGATTTTAGGTATTTTTGGTGCTGTTTGACTTTTTTTAAATTTAATTTGAAAGAGGAGAATCAGAGCTTCAAAACAACGTGTCACTTGTGCAAATCAAGCAAAAATCTTTAAAGCTATGGCTTGTTAATGACAAGGGTGCAGCAAACTGTTTCTGAGATAATCACCCCCATAGTTTCCCCAACACTTGGTTTCATTCAGCCAGCTCCTAGAATGCAAATGGTTTGGAGGACCAACAGAGGCACATGGCTACTTGCCACATGGCCACTTGACACCCTGCTGAATGCGGACTTGACACCCTGCTGAATGGGACAATCTCTGCATTGTTCTTGTGTTCTGAGCAAATCTTGAACAGCGTCAGCGACACACAACAAATTTGTTTTAAAAATAAGGCTTTTATTTAACAGTAATAATATACATGTTTTATAAAAGTGGAATAATTTAGGCTAGCTCCAAGGCATATAACCTAGGGATATAAGGCATATAACGTGGTAACCTAGTCGGCATCTCTATATCTATATTACAGAAGTTAGTCAGGCTAGTGGAATTTAGCCTCGCTTACATTAACGAACTTTAGGGAAAACCCCTCTGCTATCGGCAACAAAGGCTTCTTGTTGTGGAATAAGATTATATTGATTTGATTAAATGGATATTTGTGAGTGGGTAGTAGATAGTAAAATGCATGAGAAGAAATTAAGAAAACAAAAAACACACAACATCAAAGATTGCTTCTTTAGATATTAGTTTCTACTCCATGACCCCATTACTGGTACATATATTAGTCATGGTAGATAAGTATTTTTATTTCCCTTATTAAGCAAAAGACTTATCCAAGGTGGGATGTGACAAGTTAAAGCTACACTCGTGACTCTACTTGAGTATATTTTCACCTGTCGCGCTATTTCAGTATACTTTAAATTGGGCACTTATACTTCTACTTGAGTTCCTTTTCTAACAAAGTAGTGTACTTTGTCGGTTTTAATTTTGATAAACATACATACATACATAGTGAATATCGACTTTAACTTCAATCTGTCAAGACCCAAGGGCCAATAAGAATAAATTGCAGAAACTGCAAACTGCAAATTGTTTTCACTTACACGCTAGCTGGGTTTTGTTAATGGTGTAAAGCTGTAACAGTATCTACGATGAAATCTGTGGCCCCATTACCACGACTGTCAAGTATGAAATGTTCAAAAGGCAACAGCTTTGTGTTTTCTGTCAGGCCAGTGTTTTTTTATCTAATTCCTAAGTTAAGTAGTATTTTTCATGCAAATTAGCCCAAAGTTATACTGCGCTTCACAAGGGAACTGTCTTCCCAACTGCTGCCACCCAGTCAGGCATCAAATGCCTCTCTGTTGATATGGTCTCTTCCTCAACCATGTTGACAAAAGCCAAAAGCCTGTACCTTAGTTCCGCCCAAGATCCTGGAGATCCCTCCCTTGGTGCCCCCAGATTTCTGTAAACACTGGGCCATGCCCAGACCCAAATGGTGATCTGGGGAGGTATTTAATGAAATTTTTTTTTAAATATTTTGCTATTCCACCATTGAAAAAACTTGGTGCTATGCCGCTGTGCATCTTGAATGTCCAAATCATGAATCGTTGAAAAAAGTTCTAATAGTGTTTTGCGCTAATGGGATAGATAGATAAATCGATAGATAGATAGATAGATACATGGATGGATAGATGGATGAGTGGATGCTGAGTGGGTCTTCTGCTTCGCCCCAGCAGGTGAACATGCCCTACGTGATGATCCCGGCCTTCCACCCCAATGCCCAGTCTCTCCAGGTGACCTCCGACCCCCAGATGACAATGCCCCTGCAGCCCATCCCCTGCAAGCCCGGTGAGTCCTTGGGCCAGAGCAACCAGAAACCAAATGAAATGGAATACAGAACTAAAAACACAGCTTTCTCCACTCTCTCCTGACCTCATAATCGACTCTCCGCTAGTTATGTGAGGAGCCCTTTGTCATTTCTTTTATGGCTTTTATGACGTATCCAGCTTGGTGTCAAGGCCACAGCCGGAACTCCTGAGCGAGCTGTGAGGGACAACTTTCTATTGATCACAGCTCACCATTCGTCCACCAAACTCCTCGTAACAATGGATGAAAGCAAGCTTTTCCGCCACGACAGTTGGCTGGTATGACCCAGCGAGATAACTAGTTCAAGGGGTCAACAACTAGGCTTGGGCAGATTTGCGATTAAATCGTCTATCGGCAATCGACTCCCGTCTATCGACAATTGACTTCATCGATCATGGATGACAGATGTTTTTTAAATGTTTTTTTTCGGCCAGGAAAAATCATTGAAACGATGTTGTACAGTCCTGTACAGAGACTTTGAGGGGCAGGAGCTTAAAAAAAAGAAAATAAGAAAAGACACATAGACCCCCTGCTCAGGTTCTAGGCATTTTGCCGCTCTGGGCAAACAGAGCAGCACAGTGGAGCCACTGTGCGCACATCGCAGGTGCACCGAGGTTCATGAGGTGCTCCTCATGAATATATCTTATCTTAGGGGAGGGGACACAGCAATACAGCAACTAAAGCAGGTAGGGCAAGAGGGATTGGCAGCTTAAATATGCCAGCCCATAAGGACGTGGAAGCTGGTGGCGCTGTCAAGTTGTCCGACAGAACTAGCTCCCCAAACTACGCCTCATAAGTCGTAGGTGATCACACCACATTTTTGGAGATGACATACTGAGCATATACTATAACTATGACTTAGTATGAAATCTGTACTGAAGTTGCTATACTCCTTTAAAAAGACATATACATGTATGTATATGTACAACATAATAATTATATGCACAAACTATATGATTCATAGAGGCTTTTTTCTGATGGATCTGATTGTATAGAATATAGTTGCAGGGGTGTCTCGGGTTCAATTAGTTGTGCATATCAGTACAGAAAGTGTTACTTTCACAGCAATGAAATGCTTCACAATCTCCCAAATGGAAGTAGAGCAAGTAGTAGGTCAAAATGCTGAATAGTGGTAAGAAAATAGTATTATAAAAAAAGAGAATAAAATAGTAAGAAGTCTCGTATGTTGTTTAGAAAATATACAAAATACCAAGCACAAAATTCGAAGCGTTGAATACAAAATACAATTTGGTAGTCTTTGTTCTTTTGAAATGTTCAATACCATGATCCAATGACGGGTACCTGAACAATGTTGACACCTCAAAGGCGAAGACGATGAATCACACTAGTATCGATTAAGTGGGAAGTGATGTAAGACCCCTTTTTCCAGTGAAAAAAAAGTTATTATTCTCTATTACCCTAATTATTCCCCATGAAACTGTCGTGGTCAAGAACAGAGAAACTGCGCTTAGGCGGTGCTGTTGAACTCCTTAGGTCGACACAATGTGAAGCGGGAAGAACACTTTTCATGATCACTTACGGTGATTTATTTTCCTCCACCGTGTACAGTATGCCCTCTGTTCTTCCCACATAATACCTTCAGAGCTTGGCAGGATGCAAAGGAGCTATTGCATTTTTAGTTCGTTCAGTTGAAGGCCATCTTTGCGAGACTCAACTGCGAGGCGTTGGCGGATCCTCGTGCAGTTCAAGGTCCGTCTTATAGAATATCGCAAAAGGAGGATTCAATGATCTGGGAGTGTAAACTTTAGCTGAACAATACGGTCGCTGGTGCCTCCCATGTAGGGAACACACACACACACACACACACACACACACACACACACACACACACACACACACACACACACACACACACACACACACAAAACACAGAAAGCACGGAGCCACAGAAGCCTGCCGCTTTGTGCAAGCCGTCTTTCTGTTTTAAAAGCTTCGGAGGGACCTTGTGTTCCTCTACCTTTTCAGGTCAATAAAAGAAGAAGAAAAAGAGGAAAGAATTTACAGATAGCCATTCATTCATTTGCTGTCCTCACTGGGGAAGAAAATCTATGTGTTTGTGCATATGTGTGTGTGATTGAAAGAGCTCTGAGAGATGAATCTCTGAAAAAACAGGCTGAAAGAACATTAGGTCACCTTGTTTTAGCAATTTGAGACATCTTCTCTTTGAAGAGACAAACAGAAATAATGTATTTTCTCGCCAACCCCAGTTGATTTCACAGAATGAAGGGCAACTGAGAGAGAGAGACCCAAGAGGACACTATTAACCTGAGATTTCATGACTGTAGAAAAGTTTTTATTTCCGATTGGTGGTCGTTAAATACGAGTTAAGGGGCATTCTTTTTAATGCCCTGCTGAACTGCAGTGCATCATATGTATATTAGAATGCAAGTATTGCAATAAAAGGGGTCTTGTGTGGTGAAAAGTTCCTTTTTTTCCCTCCCTCTTCTCCAGCGGTGGACTACCCCATGCAGCTGCTGCCGAGCCCTCACTCCACCCCTGTCAAGAGGAGTGGTGGCACCTTCCGACAGGTATCTGCATGACATCCATTTGCCCAAATCTCTATGTCTAATGCCCACTCTGTAACACACTTGGGTAGCCACCGAAACATCTCCGGTCGATGGATTACTCTGCTCTGCACAAAACTTGATGAAAGTTCTTTGTTCCCAAGACCAAGAGTGTCACATTTATATATAATTATGTCAAGGTTATTCAACATTCTGTACCATAGCCTCTTGCCATGAACTGGGTAAAAAAAAAAACATCACTAAAATGCCACATTTGCCTTGAAACAATTACATAACCAATCCGGGCGATTCTGGTTTGGAACATGTGGTTACGGACCTGGCAGACAAGGCAGATCAGGTAGTGACAAGCTGGGGCTATTTACGAACTAAGGTTTTCCTGTCCACCACGCCCGCCGTACAAAAGTTGTTGCAAGGTTTTTTTTTTGTTCTTTTGTTTTAATGTGTAGTGTGCTTGTGTTCACGCCTTTGTGCGTGTCTTTGCGAATGTGTGCGTACAAGTTTATCTTTTACTGCAGTCAAATTTTTGTTCGCTCCGTTGGTGCTCAAGTATTGAGAGGCCAACGTGGTTTGTCTAAACAACTCTGGGGAGAGGACAGAATGAATACATGCACCAAAGACACAAACACAACAAAAGGCGTGACAGGCTTGCTCTGGCATGCCAAATCCTCATCCACATATACACACGTGTACACGCGTGTTCCACACACGCACGCGCGCGCGCACACACACACACACACACACACACACACACACACACACACACACATCCTACGTGTATGTGCCACTTTGCCCTGCCCTAACTGTTTGCTCTGCTCTCACGGGATGGCGTTTAGGAAGCCGGTCAGCCCTTGAACCTGACATCCAAGCCCAAGGGCCTCGAGCTGGGGAAGACGCCCAGCCCCCAGAACTTTGAGCTGGCTTCGCTGGCGCTACAGGGTACCTACAGAGCCCGCGATGTCCAGAGAGAGTCCTCTCACAGTCCGCAACGGTCCGCCCTGAGTGAGTATTTTCTCGTCTCTCCCTAAGAGTTTCAACACCTTCCATCATACGCCAGAGAAACAATGACAATTAAAGCAGGTCGTAGTCAACCACTAGGGTGATCACTAATCTAGCATAACCCGGTCAAAACAAGAACAAGAATTAAGTGTTGATTGAAGTACCCTTTTTTTTGTTGTTTTAATAGTTTTAGAGAGATTTTGGAGGAATATCAATTATTCCACCTGTAAGCTAAGCAATGGTGGAGGGGGTTTGAGGGTAGGATGGGGGGGGGGGCTATGCGTCAAGCTTGTCGTGGTCTCAACCAGCTTCAGCACATCTTTTCTCTATCTTCTAGCTTTTTCCTTCATCTTTTCTTTGTTCTCATCCTCCTCCTTCTGTCTCTTCCTTTCTCCTTCTCTCGCTCTCTCTAGGTTTCCTGGGGGATGGCGATGTGGTCACCCAGGCTATACACAACGCCCAGCAGCTCCTGAGGAGTCAGGGAGCGGGAGGACAGGAGAAAGAGAAGCGAGACAGGGAGAGAGAGCGAGAATGTGCTGGCAGCAAGGTGGTAAGCCGACATGCCGATCTCTGTGTACAGCTTTTCGTTTTCATTTTTTTTTTTCTAGTTCACCATCTTCGCAATAGCTTCAGAAGTGTGACACATGCAGCGCAGTTGTCCGTGAATAGCTATGTCGGTAACGTATGGACATCAAGGTGTGTGACTGGAATAGGCCTTCTGTTCTAAGAACAAAGAGTACGCAGGGCCTCAGCAAAGACGTGCTAAGGTCCTGTCAAGGGTCAGAAATCAGGTATAGGGTTACGAGGAGCCGTGCGCTTAGCGGAGCTGTAATAGACTAAAGAATGTCTCGGCTGTCAGAAGATGAACATACATGCGCAAGCTGAGGGGCGTTCTAAAGAAAGCCAGGCAGAAAGCAGGTGTATCCTTTGGTATTTAGCCGCATAACAATGCAGAGACTAAGTGCATGGTGTTGGCGCAGATGCTATGACTTGTTTCTATTGAGGATAAATCAGAAAGTAGGTGTAATGATCCCCATTTCTTTTTATCCCGTGACAGCTGTTTAGCTGTGCATTTTGCCGATTTCATGGGGCGAAGGAAGTAGGGATGCTCCAGTATTCTACTATTAAGTGTAATGTGCTGAAATGTTTGTAAAAAAATAATAATAATAATAAACCCCATCCACATTTTATATGCTGTGTTGTTTGTAGAAAAAAATTCTCATTGGGGTTTTCTTGTTCCTCAAACCATTTGCCGGCCTTGGTCACCACGGCCGTGTCTTGGGAGTCACAGCTGTTGCCAACCTTACAATGCCACAAAGGCCTCACCGGTCGCATTGAGCCACACCACCTGCCCTTTTCCTCGCTCTGTGTCTCTCTCTCTCTTTCTTTCTCTGTCTCCCTCTCTTTATCCATAGAAATACAGTACACTCTTTCCATTATGGCGCTCCATCCAGCCGGGCTGTAATTATCAGCTTTTACCTCTGTGATTCACACATCCCATTAAATCCAATAACAGTGGACCAACCTATTTTGCTACTGCCAATAAAGCACTCTTTTGGGAATAGCGCCATTTTGGGGGCGCATTAATAAGCGAGAGCGCTCTGGCTGCAGTCATTATGGCAGACCTCAAACAGGCTCTCGCATGACCTCAACAGCGGATGCTGTCGAGTAAAATGTGTTTTTTTTTTTTTGGATGTTATTCAAAGTTTAGTTTAATTTAGTGCCAAAATATACGCAAAACAAAACCAGAAGAACTACATCGGCCGCTGAGGTCACATGACCGCGTGGCCGGGGACGCCACAACGTCTGCAGCCAGCACATCTTGAATCCAGCGACAGCTGCCTCCATCGTCTGACAATGTTCTGAAGAGTTCGAAAAGGTTCTCGCGGACTCCTGTCGACTACCCCACACCTCCACCTCCTCCTCCAGCCTTGGACAATAAACACCATTCTTCAGCCCACACAGTGTTGTAATGTGCTCTGTTTGCATTTACAACTCTGCATTTAAACACCACCAGCTGATATCGGCACGAGGCCGCATCGCAGCTTTACCTTAAATAGCGCTGGTAGAAACACGCGCACGAGATATATCTTTTTGGCCGCGGTTGTGAACTGTATGTAACTTAGGTGCGTATATATAACCTGCGTGTGTGTTTGTGTGTGTGTGTGTGTGTGTGTGTGTGTGTGTGTGTGTGTGTGTGTGTGTGTGTGTGTGTGTGTGTGTGTGTGTGTGTGTGTGTGTGTGTGTGTGTGTGTGTGTGTGTGTTCAGGAGTACAAGGATACTCTGCAGGGGGAGTGGCGGACCCCCTCCTCAGAACGGGCCGAGGACAGACAGCACACCCTGCGGAGCACTGAGGACCACCTCAGCAGTGACTCTGAAGGTAGATAAGATGCCCCCCACCTCACAGACCCCCGCCCATTTGAAGCCCGGTGCGTTGAAAGTTGACACGCGATCAAAGTGAAAGAGTGCGTCCATACTGGTAATGAACAATATCAGTCGTTTTCGTATAGGGTATGGTGATTGGCATTGGCACATCTTTTGCAGCCATCTTTGATGAGTCGTCATTAAAGTACCTGTAAAGTTTAGAAATAAACTGTAAAAATTGTGTTCTGAGTTTTTCACACCACAGAAAAATATGTTATTAACCACCCAGGAAAATTTTAATGATTAAAAAATTTGCCAAGTATATAAAATTAGGTTTCAAAATCATGAAAAAAAACGCTGGGGAGACACTGGGGGTGTGTCCACTGAGGACGCTGAAATCACACCCAATAGTGTTAACTAACATACTAATACAGTATATACTAACATAGTTATAATATATAAACGTTTACATTGGATTAACTTCCTTGTTACAGGAACAGTCCTGTGTTTCTAGTTCCTCACCTCAAAGCGCCGCCGTCTGGCTGCGGATGCTCCCTGCTGGCTTCTCCACAGGCCAGTATGCAGCCTGCTAGCATGCAGCTAATGCTAACATAGTCAAACCCTGCGTGGTCAAACCGATGGGACAGTCCTTTTTTTTTTTCCCCTCTGGGGGCATAGGCCGCTAGGCTGATTTACATCCTGCCGGATGCACAGCGGAAAATCTCTGCATCAGGGGCACCTGGAGGCACCCCCGGGATCGGCGCAAAGACTTTGCATGAATTCACGGTCTGCCTGAAGACGCCTTTTACTCCAGGTGTTTATTCCCAAAACAGCGTTTTATCCCACACTCTGGGCTGTTAGCTTAGTTTATTTCACCACCGATGCTCCGTTTCCGGCAGTCCGACCCGGTGTTTATATAGTAAAAGGGGGAGTGGCCATGCCGAGTATGACCCATATGACATTCTTGCATGATTTAGCCCTGCCCAAAAAATCCGGACCACGAAAATGGAGAGGTAACAGTTTAACGGTCCACAATTCAGTACTACATCTTTCACAGTCTTTTCAGATGTTTTCAGGTATTACTTTCTAACATGTACTGTATAATGTGTTCAGAAACAAATCACTGAATTCACTTTACAGGGACTTTAACTCTAATGAAATGGTCTACCTCGGTGATAACACTGTTTCTAACAACCCCTCCTTCTCTCTCTCTTTGTCCCTCCAAGGTCCTCTGACGGCCCATTCAGGGACCGGGAGCTACGTGGACAGCCTCCGGCCCCCTCCGGCGTCCTCCTCGGCTGGTGGTCATATCAAGAGGCCCATGAACGCCTTCATGGTCTGGGCCAAGGACGAACGCCGCAGGATCCTGCAGGCCTTCCCCGACATGCACAACTCCTCCATCAGCAAGATCCTGGGTGAGTCCTGACGGGTCTGGGAGGGACAGGGTTGCATTTCATTTCCCCACCACCACCACCACCACCACCACGCCTAGTCTCTCTGTTTTGAGTGGGTTATCTGTCGCCGTCTGGGCAGACACACAAATGCTGGCCTCTTCACAACGTAGCCTCTATTTCATGGGTTGTACCGAAGAGTTTGGTGGTTTTCAATGTAGCACCAGCATAGGACGCCGGCGCTCCAACAGCCAGTCAGTTTTCTGCGTAGATTTCCGCCTTGCTGGAGATGCCGTGGCCAACTGTAAGTACAGTTGTTGACTGTAAAATGGAAATGTCTGTGGAGCAACAGAGGCTCAGGTGTAAAGTGGCAGGACGCAACATTTCACAGAGCAGTACAGCCGAGTGCTGAAGTGTCGGTTAGATCGTCATCTGAACCGCCTGCGGAAGCAACGTCGAGACATCACAAGAACTGTCAGGAGCTTCATCAAATGGGTTTCCATGGCCGAGCAGCTGCACACGGCTCTAAGATCACCATGCCCCATGCCAAGTCAAATTGGCATCTTGAGCAGCAGAAATGCTCTTTGGAGTCATGAATTCCACGTCATCACCTGGCTGTCCTAACTCCCAAGTAGGAATTTGGGTTTGGGACATACCAGGAGACTGCTACCTGCCTGCCTGTGAAGTCAACTGGAACCATTTGTCATAATTCGGGCAATTCTCCTTACGTAGTTCCACCGCAGGGAACACCTTCATGACTTTTGGGAGGAATAGGAACTCCAAACAAGAATATTCCCCCAACAGGTAACAACAACCAGTAACAATCAGTAACCCACCTCATCCCTGAAGCAGTGCACAAACATCCAGATGGAAGCTTTCCCAGGGGACTGGAGGTTGTTAAAGCAGCAAAGGAGGGACCACCTCAACGTTAAAAGCCCTTTCCTTGTGGGAATGAGGTGTTCGAGACATTTTCAGGGAGTCACATGACAGGATGTATGACCACATTGACTGACAGCTGCCCAACCTCATGTGTCCCCCGTGTAGGCTCCAGGTGGAAGACCATGTCCAACCAAGAGAAGCAGCCCTACTACGAGGAGCAGGCGCGGCTGAGCAGGCAACACCTGGAGCGCTACCCGGACTACAAGTACAAGCCCCGGCCCAAGAGGACCTGCATCGTGGAGGGCCGCAGGCTGCGGGTGGGGGAGTACAAGGCCATGATGAAGAGTCGCCGGCAGGAGCAGAGGACCAGCTACGGCCCAAGGTGCACACACACACACACACACACACACACACTGCGCATCATTTCAAACAATGCCTGTAACTTGCAACTTCCCTACAAACACAAAGTAGGAGTTTACTAGAAGTAGTCTCTACTGATAGTGACACATTGTAACAACAGCTCGTCCTTCAAGTTCAAAACAACTTACGGACCTCGACTCTCCATGTTATGTACATTGTCGAGTTGTTACGGGACGG
>NC_137192.1:5443931-5526431 GCF_960531495.2 Zeus faber
TGCTCGGGCTAGCAAAGTCTGCATTAAACCAATGACACATACAGTACTTAAATGCACCTGCGTTAACGATTTATTTGCTGCATATATTTGGTCCCCCGCAGGTCATAGATTTGGTCTTAAATAGAGGATGCGTCACGTCAAGCAAGCCACCAGAGTCCTGGGGGTGGAGTTGGTGCACCGTCAACCCGTATGTTGGAAGACCTTGCGTAACTTCGATTGAACTTGAGGCCAGTTACTCTCCGGCCAATAAACCACAGTTTACCCCCCCCCCCCCCCCCCCCCCGAGTCCCGTATGTTCCGAGAGACTGATATGCACTGCTGGTAAATTATTAAGCCCGACACGTAATGCGAGAGCAGCAGGAGGACACAGGGTCAGAGCTTGGGGTCTCCCTCTGGTGGCCCCCCGCAAGAAGTACAACAAGAGAGTGGGAAAAAAGGCTGCAACAACCAGAGTGAAAAGTGAGTTTGTAAGAGACAAAAAGGGACAATTCTCGAAGCACAACATTTTGGATGTGTCACAAAACGGTTCGAACGCCGTGGTTAGAGAGCTCTGGCTGCTTTGATGATTGGGTGTCGGCTCTTAAGCGGGACAAGGTGTTGTAGAAGAGGCGTTGTGTGTGTGTGTGTGTGTGTGTGTGTGTGTGTGTGTGTGTGTGTGTGTGTGTGTGTGTGTGTGTGTGTGTGTGTGTGTGTGTGTGTGTGTGTGTGTGGGGGGGGGTAACCGAGGTCAGAATTTTCCGAGTGCTGCTGCTCAGAATGGAAAGTTCAGCGGAGCGACTCGTCGTGACCATAAAAGCCAAATGGTGGAAAACGGCCTTAACTGGCGGACGCATACAGGGAGGTTTTAGCGGGAGCCTGGTCTACCCTCCCCAGACATAAACAGAGGCACAAGGGCGACAATTTTAACGAAACGCACTTGTTGAAGCGCCAAGAAGCGCCATCAGACCCCTGAGGCCACAAGCTATTCTTGTAACTCAAGACCCCTCGCTGCTTCCCGGACGTTCCACAAACCCTCGGTAAATAAAGGTGAAAACAAACAAACACACACACACACACACACACACAGACACACAGACACACCTCGATGAGCTGGGAAATACAAGTTGGTAGACGTGGTAGAAATTTGTCATTTTGCTTCTTGTAAAGGGGGGGGGGGGGGGGGTCTCCCTTAGAAACATCTCTGCCCCTTGACAGGAAGTCCACTCACATGAACCGCTCCCAAATCTCTAAGCCCTACTTTGGTCCACCCAACATGCCAACCACCCCAAAGCTTTTGACAGTTAAAGCTCATCAGCTACAGTAGAAGTAGATCTGCCCCCCGGGGGAGCAGCTTGACTCCCTACATCCGTGGCTACTCCTCCCACTCCTCATTCTGGAATCTGTAGGGCCATCACGGCAGGCTTGGTCTTGAAGTACTGGTCGAAACGCAGCACGGCGTACCTGGCAACACACGACAAGACGGAAGGAAGGTTTATACAATGGTAAGAGCTTGTTTTTTTTAAATTCCCCGTTACTATAGCAGCAAGGATTCAAGGGCCCAAGTTTAAACACTAAAACCTCAAGTCATACAAGAAATATTCCTGATATACGTCCAGATATCTTCCTGTGCTACCAGCTCCAGTACACAAAGACACGGTGTCTCTGTGTCATGTTGTGTCGACAGTTTCATTTAGTCTCAGTGAAGCCAATTCCTAAACAATACTCAATGGGGAAAATTCACAAAGAACGGATTGCGGCTGCTGACAGAACGATGAATGGATCCGAAAAAATGTCAGATTGAAAGGTCTGATTCACAGAAGATATTGCAGTAATGACCTCACAGCACAAACACAGCCATAAAGCTTTGCGGCTGAATGCAATTTGCCCTTGTTTTGCATCTGATTGCAAGTATCCATGTTATACCTGTCAACCCTCCTGTTTTTCCTGGGATTCTCCGGTATTTCACCCTTCTCTCCCGCTTAAATACTTCCGGTATTTCTGATCTCTGTTCCGGGTCTCTCCTGATACAAAACAATGGTTTTGCATTTATTTCCTCAGTTTCCTAATTGAAAGAAACAAAAAAAGTCCCGTATGTAACAGGGAGACTTGAGCGGAGCTGTCCATGGTCTTGAACTATGACTGAGAAAGTCTCCCCGTTACACAGTGGGCTGTTTTTGTTTTATTCCAAATAAGAAACAGAGGAAATAAATACATCTATAATAAAAACACTTTTTATATGCTTTGTTTGAAGCAACGGACTGGATATCGCTCTGATCGCGCGGCGAAGCGAATGATTTCAGTCTCAGCTAAATCAAACAATTATATTCTCCTTCGAAATATCCAATCACAAGCACGCCAGGCATGGCGATGCCTTGGCCTGGCTACAATCTCTGCTGCCATCATCACTGGAAAGTGTGGGCCTGACACCCCTTATAAATGTGCCTCAGTTACCGCCAACTCTCTGAAGATGCAAACTTTAGTGCTGGTGTTTGACTTTTTTTTTTTGCAATGAGGCTCATTTGCATAAAAAGGGGCCAATTTTGCAGCAAATGTATGCATAATACCTAATTGAAATACGTGCAAAAAGCACTGGAGCAGAGAGACACAATTTGCTTGGCAGCTCAGTGAGGGGTGCATTTCACTCTTTGCTGGTACATTGAGAATTACACGGCTTCTTTTTGTTTTATTTGCTTTACTTAGGTTCAGTGGCCGCAAAAGATGGGCAATCCTTTTGTGAATTCACCCCAAAGTGTTTAAAAGTTGAATGTCCTCAAAAATAGGGGTGCACCGGACGGATCAGAAAAGAAAAAGAAAGAAAGAAAGAAATAAAATGGAGCAATGCTTTCCATTTATTCTGTAAAACACTTCAAGCAAGGAATTTTTGCCCCCCTTGGTCTTAAATTAAAACAGCATTTCAAGATGTCCAATGTTCAAATAAATTCTTAAAATATATAAAATATTCAGTTGTTAAATTAAAGTGCAATATGAGGCACACATGAACTGTACCTTCTTCCTTTGAACATAGCGAATGAAAAGAATATGATTAAATCCTGTAACTGAATTTAATGCCAATAAGTAACCAGTATCATGTTCTATTTATCATGTTAATAAACACAATTTCATGAAAATAGGTTCAGAATTAAGCAAGTTACGGTCGATTTTGTGGAGAAGATCTAATATGGCGGACACGCAGACACATAGCGGCGACAAACATTCACGTCGACCGGTCCACTTATGATAACAGCCCACGCCGCTACGATGCACGCAGCAACTCACCCGAGGAAGTCAAAGTCGATGGAGGAGTACTTGGCCTGGATGAGAGCCCAAAAGCCCCAGAAGAAGTGAGAAGCCTTTATGAAAGCAAAGAGATTAGATCAGATAAGGGTTATCGCAACAGCACAGGACACTACGCGGAAATACCAATGTGTGTGTGTTTGTGGTGGATGCTCACCAGGGCAAACTTGTTGACCTGGACGTAGAGGGTCTCCAGCTCGCGCTGACTGACCTCCTCTGTGTTCTTGGTGAAGAGCTTGTAGGCCTGCAGGTAAACACGCAGCCACTCCAGCTGCATCTCACGGTTCGGGTACAACCCGTAGTCCAGCTCGCTCATACCTAACACACACACACACACACACACACACACACACACACACACACACACACACACACACACACACACACACACACACACACACACACACACACACACACACACACACACACACACACACACACACACACACAGTGAAGATGGATTCCAGTAATTCCCAGAATGCCCGCACACGCCTCTTGAAACCGTGCACACGAAATAAAAGGTGAAAGCGAATCAAACTGTGGTCAAAGAAAGATTTAATGACAACAATGAATCCTCTCGGACAGATGAACCACGTTCTGTGATTCTGCTTTCCAACACCCTTCACGCAACAACGTTGACTATGCAGTGGTTGGAAAAATGTCAAGGCTTGGTAAATGAAGATACCAATGATAATATCAAGTCCACTGCTACACTTACCTAGTCGTAAAAATACTTATACCCTATCAGGCACCAATGTAATGTGACGCAGTTGCATTGAGTTGACCTTTATAGCAGCTTCAAGTTAGACACAATTTCTGAAAACAATCAAGTGTCCCACACACCTGCAAACTCGTTGAAATGGTTCCCAATGTCAAAGGCCTGGTAGTTGTAGCTGGAGTACTCGTAGTCTATGAAGCGGACATGGCCTGGGGAGTAGTCAGATTAAGGGGAGTCCGATTATTCAAACACAAAAGGGGAGACTTTCTATTCATGTTGATATCAGTTCTATGGAGAGGAGGTCACAGTGGGATTTGATAGTCGGCCAGCGAGAACTCAAGCTGCTTTTAAAGACCATCGTCATAGGCAGCCGATTTAATGAATTACCTAGCTGTCTCAGGCTAATCAACTAGCCTCTGGTTGAAAGTTGACTTATTAGTGAGTTCAGCTGGTTTAGAATTAGATCAAGCCTGCGTGCATTACAGTTTAAACAAGCTGCATTAACGCTGGCCGAAATGCACAACCGTTAAAAACATTATGGCTGCCCATAAATACACCTGACAGAATTATAGCACACACTGATGACTGCAGTTACAGATTTAAGTGTTATCTGTTGTTTCGCTGTTTGCATCTGGCAAATTCATGTATTGATTTCAGGTTTATGGATAATACAGTGCAAAAATTTGAAATGATCTTCAATTATTTAGCATAGTTTGGGCGTCCGGGCTCTACTGTTCCATCACTCCCGGCGAGGTGCAAAGCAAACACAGGAATACTTAAGGCTGCTTTCAAGGTAGCCATCAATAGCCGCAGTAGGTACACTGTAGGTCTCTATGTCACCAGCGTAGCCTGCAGAGGCTGCTGCCGTAGTTCACATGCACCTCTCCAGAAATATAACTTATGGTAGAGTCACAAGGCCGGCATACATGCGCTGCAAAGCAACAGGCTGCAATGCATTTCAAATGGAGCTCTGCTTCATCCAGTTGCAGGGGGCGGAGCGACGAGCTGAGGGCTTCACGGCAACAAGGAAAGTTGAGCAGAATTCAACTTTAATGCAAATGAGCAGCGCTGGGTGTCCGGCGATAGCAATAGGAGGGAAGATACGCTCTCAATCGCGCTCATCCTTGGAAAATGCCTGGACCACTGGGTATTGTTCATGATAAGGCTTTTATTTTCATTTAAAATTCTCCCTTAAACTATCGATAAAACGAGGATCACGTCATTTTATATTTCTCCAATAAGAACAATTCTTTATTTTAAGGGATGGCAAGATTATTTATGTATAGGAGACTTTTATGCAAAACTCACTTTTTCAGTGCATGTGCATTTACACTTGGGTCTCTGATGGGCCTACTAACACACAAACTGTGAAATAAGACAACTCAGTCAGTTTATTGTGAGCTGTATGTTTCAGAAAACATTTGCGTTTTTTCGTTTCATTCTAATTAGAACGGCACCCCATCTGAGTAACTCTACCCACGCCTGAAGCACGACCGAACCAACTAGCATCGAAGCTAAGCGCTTTTACTCTAAGAGTTGTCCTTGTCAAGACATGCCCTGAAAACACCAGTTGGGTGGTGTGTGTCAGGCGAAACTAACACACACACACACACACACACACACACACACACACACACACACACACACACACACACACACACACACACACACACACACACACACACACACACACACACACACACACACACACACACATTACTCATATTTAGATATTTTTTGTTTACATATTTAATATTTTATTTATTCATTGTTTAATATATAAAGGAACATATTGTAATAACATTTTTGGCCATATTGTCTAGCCCTAATATGTGACCCACCGCGTACTTTAGGGTCACATTTCAAAATTTGACATTACAGGTACTCCTCACTTAACGACCGAGTTCCATTCCTAGGACCCGGTCGTTGAGTGAATTGGTCAATAAGCGAGGACCTGTGTTATTTCATGGTAAGGGGGCGTGGCCATTGCCAACGCTAGGGTAGTGAATACTGACAGACTGTGAGAACAAGAACGTTGATGTTATATAGATTGCGTGCATGAAAACCACCAGGGCAGATTTAGGAGCCGTTTCAACTATATATTCATTCATCTTTTGTTCAATCAAACATTGTTGTCACCTGAAGAGCCGTTATTCTAGTCCTTTCTGTAATTTAGACTGGTTCTGCTTATTAACTTACTTAATCTGTAGTGGTAAAGGTTTTGGTGTTTGGACGCTGCCTTTTATACACTTTTACACCCTATGCTATCCCCCACGGCCTGCATCCCTGGTCACTTTCCCTTAAGATATAAATAAAGCTTTCCACTCTGACCGGGGTGGGGGTTGATCGTTCAGGGACAGGCCAGCTTACCCTCCTTGCTATTGTGGATGATGTTTTTGCAGAGCAGGTCGTTGTGGCAGAGCACCACGGGGGAGCCCAGGGTGGAGAGGTGCTCCTTCATCCAGGACATCTCCTGCTCCAACACCGCTTTGCTGGGCACCTCCCGCTGGATCCTGGGGCATGTGGAAAGAGAGTGAGACAGAAAAAGAGAGAGAAGGTGAAAAACATGGCTAATTTAGACATGAAACACCCATACACAGCTCTCTGAATCAGAAAACCAGTTTGGACTGTTGTGACAACCAAGTTGGCTGTATGTAAACACAACAGCAGTTCTTTCTACATGTACATTGTTGGAAGAAAGACACGCTGGCTACAGCAAGCGGTTATGCCTCAATAGCTGTGCTGGAACTGGCCACAGGAGGGACCTGAAAACAACAGAGCCTGACATGCACGGGCAGCGGTACCATGTCCCAACAGGGGACTCAAGTTAAGGGGTAACTCAACTGTCCCCTCTGGTGAACAAGCTGAAAACACAGATTCAGCAGTGCAGTCGGCAGCTGGGTTACATGTCTGGTTATACTTTTGCGCGGGGTCCTTTGCGGACAGTGCACACCCTCCCGTGCAGAGTGCTGGCTGTTTATAGTTGACGCATTGTCCGTTACAAGTCAAGTCAAGTCAAATCACAAAATCTAGGAGGTCCAACGCACCATGGCGCCAGATGACGTAATTTGTGGCGCGCGCTGCCTCTCGCTGGCGGCAAGCATAAACCAGGCTTAAGTCTCCGAGGCAGGGAGCTGTCTCAGCCAATCAGGGCGTCCCACAGGGCAGAGACCCCTTTTCCTGAAGGTAATGGGCTTATGAGGCTAATCTGCTGTCGGCCTGATGAGAGAAGATGAGAGACAGGGAGATGAGGCTGGGGCTGGGGTTAAATATTCCACCAGGCTTCCCACACTCTCCCTGCTGATTTACTCATTACAGCCTCGCTATCGCTCCTCCAACAGCCACCTCAATTCCAACTCGCTATCCCCAGCTGTTCTACAAGCAGCTCCATGAAACAAGATATTAAGCGACCAGCGGACGCACTGAAAATACTGATAGTAATGTCAAGAAGGTCGTTGTACATTCCAGAAAGAGAAGGCCGAGTTCTGTATTGAGAGGGGACTAAAAGCCCCTCGGTCTGGGTGAGAGCCATGTGGAGTGGTGGGCGTGGGGGGGGCAGACATTCTGCGTTACCGGGGTGCTGAGCGAGGTGACCTGATACACGGAGCTATGCAAACATCTGCCGGCGCGTCGCATACCTCAGCCTCCCTAATCCAAATTGCTATTATGGATACAGTTACATAAGGCTCCTGCTGGACTTAACATAGCAACTATCAAATGTATCCAGGCAGTAAAATTTGCCGTAGTCAGGCAGCCAGCCGGGCTGTAATGTGGCCCATCGACTCCATCTGGCCGAATCTTGTTTCGTCATTTCTTGTCTCGTCTTTAATAAAATGCATTGCTGCTCTTTGTCCATTCCGTCTGGATTAGAGTGGGTAAAAACTCCAGGGAGTGCTTTTGCTTGAATGTTAAGAACCCCCTTGGTCAGCTTTGATGCCCCAGAATGACCTCAAGAACTAAACGCTCTCTGGTTGCATCCTGGCCTTTCCAAGGAGGCTTTTATTATTTCTATAATTCTATTAATTCTTACAACTTCTGGTGAAAAAGTAAAGGCCACTTCACTTATTTTTCTATGGAATTTCCCACTGCAAAAGGCAGATAGTTGTTTTTTGAGACTGAACTAAAAGAGTTTTTAGATGATAACTCTATTGCATGAGTCTGCTAGCCATTTATATTGAAGAATCTTCTGCATCAAAACTTTGTTTTGAGTGGTCACTTTGTTACCTTTCACTCTCCATTATTGATGCCAATTGTTTATTACTGGTTTTCATACTGTTGCTGAAGATGTTCTATTACTAACCACACCCACATTTTGCGTTTAGAAAATACATTGTGGAAAGTTTAAATCGGCTTGAGGTGGCCTTGAATAATATGTAATAACACAGTTCACTATGCTGCAGGATAGGGATTTACCACGACCAGAGTTACATAACTTGTACTAAACTTTGAGTAGGTCCATTTGGCGATAGAAAGCACCATTCAGATCGATCGGTTTTACTGAATGGTAAAGGCTTTTCCTGTTTGTTTGTGGTCATCACAACATATTAATAAATGTTAGATGTCCTTACATAGGTGATTAGATAGGTCGGCAGTAAAAAAGAAAACACCACCAGACCTAGGCAACTCACACCCACCTGATGTTGGAGGCCTGCTCTGTGAACTCGGTGGCCACCAGGGAGAAATATCTGCGCATCTTGATCCAAAGGTTGGGTTTGGGGATGCAGCCATTGTGGGCATGGATTGCGTGGATGCGTGCCATCTCCCTGGCAATCAGCCTAAGAAGAGAGACACAGAGGAGGTTTTTTTTTTTTTTTACATTTTTTACATTCCCAGGAGTTAGCTGAAGAATAATTAAGGTTATTGTTACTGGTACATTGCGGACTGCAAAAGCTTCCCATTGAAATTAACCACAGATGAGAAGGAGACCATGGCTATTTAATCAAATTTAGATTACTGACACAAAGTGCATGGGAAAGGGGGTGAGACATCAGACCGTCGAAAACTCCATCAATACTGACGTGTGGTATTGTGCCAAACCTCAGAAGTGTGGGGTCCCTGACGTCCTGTGTGCCCAGGGCGTCCCCTTGCATAAACTCATAGCAGATGCCGTTCTGAAAGGTGCAGTAGAGGCGTGGGGCGCAACCGTTAGCGTGCAGCACCTATAGGGGATGTACATATGACATTACGTCATTAGGCTTTTGTCCAAGGCGACACAATAAGTACATTTTGCCATAGTATCAAATCACTGTATCGGTCACAGCTAAACCTTGTCTAGGAACAAGCAGCATTAGTGGAGTGAGAGATTTTCTTTTAAAACAAGAAAGTTACAAGGTAAAGGGGAAAGAGATCATGAGGTACACAGTCAGTGCAAGTAGGTGTAGTCTGAAGAGATTACAGATACATTATTCTGTGACAGATTTAATACACACACAGTTGGACTAAGTTAACTGAAGGGAAACCATTTCTTAAGCTTCTAGCAATATGGCAGGAGCTGGCATGGACAGGAAGGAGCCAGTTACCTGGAAGCTCTTGAGCTCGTTGTCTCGATCAACAATCAGCTCAGTCTTGTTCCCGTACACGCGGACCAGGACCACATCCTCTGGGCTGTCCTCAGTGTAGCAGCCCACTAGCTTGTTAGTTGTGCCATCAGTGAACAGCTAGGAAATGGAATAAAACAAAGCACCCCATTCAGGATGAGCTGTGACCAGCAATATGTAATTTTACGCCAAGCCAGTACTTTTGACTTTACAGTGGCCCAGCACTTGGACATTGCAGCTGGGAAAAATCTGGACAGTGACTGACTGCCCAACAGTACCTGCTCAGTCAGAACACACTTTAATGAGGAGAATGAACCTGCCTATTTTCATAACATTGTGCCCTGGGATTGATAGTTTTGCACGGCGTGATATTGCACGATAAGATATTTTTTACATTTCTAGAGATTAGGGCTAATTCTGCAGTCCACAGTAAGGTCGCGGTTATGGTAAGGGTTTCAGGAAATGCAATGACAAAAACCCCATTTCAGGACTCCTATCTCCGTTGAGTCTGGGAAATAATGTTTGTTTCCTGTCAGATTTTTTTTCTCCTCTTTCAGAATCAACAATGTGGTACCAGATGACCATGAGACAGGGAAATGTGTCACGCGAAAACATGCACAACCTCTCACTTACCACAGAAATATGTGACACACCACAGCAAAAGCCGCCATCTCGTGCATTTCTAAAATTACCAGAAGCAGCCAAATAAGTTGAAAGGAAGAAAATTTATATTTTTCCAGATTCGTGTTCCTTTGTGTATTTTCAAAACCGAGTTTGATTTATAAATAGTAGAAAAATGTTAAACCGTGGAGTTAAATATTCCCGTTAGATTACATGGGGAAACGCAGTTCACTTGCTGGGACGCGGAACAGTGCTGAATAACGCCGATTGATCGTTTCCTATAAAACTAGCGTCCAGGTGAAGATCATTCATCCAAATTCCATGTGATGTGAAGTCACAATGTGAAACCGTTTTGATAGAATTCAACCTTTAAATCGTACTACTCTTACACACATGGAGAAACAGCGAAGAAGAAAAACCCTTCACGTCACGCACCTACGTCTCTTCCATCGACAGACAGTTAAAGTGCAGCAGAGGGTGTTTCGGTCTCACTTGACTGTGAAAACTTTCTTCTCCGTATCGTTATGGATTACGCAAAGCGGGTGGTGGAAGCTCTGAATCATATGTCGGACCTTAATCTTACCAGTGCGATAGATCCAAGTCAGTGTTAGCAGTGTGTACTGGATTTCATTTTCCACAATGATAGTCAGTTCTCCGACAGCGGCGTGAAGAACCACAGCGCTGCTGAATCTGATATTACTCCGGACTTGGAGAACATTTCAAACAGCGGATTTCAAAATTAATGTGACGATGGCAATGAATATTTTCAAGAACCACCGGAGGAGACCGACGATACGTCCGTTGTTGTTACAGCGGAAGAAGTTGATGACATGATGTGGTCCGTTGAGGTTGGTGACAGATTTTCAGATTTCAGATTTTCTGAGACACATAATATTAATAGACTCTACATTTTGTTGTGTTGTCTGTACTTTCAAAATCCAAAATAATTCCACTTTTATAAAACTTGTATATTCTAACTGTTAAATAAAAGCTTTTTTAAAAACAAAATTTGTTGTGTGTTGAGCTGTTCGTGATTGGCCCATTCAGCAGTATGTTAATTACCCATGAGGCTTTGTTTGTCCGCCAAACCCATTTGCATTCTGGGAGCTGGCTGAATGAAGCCGGTGTGGGGAAAACTTTGAAGGTGATTATCTCAGAAACACGGTTTGCCACACCCTTTTCATTAACAAGTCATAACTTTAAAAATATTTGCTTGATTTGCACAAGTGACACCTTGTTTGGAAGCTCTGATTCTGATTCTGATGCTAAAAAAAGCAGCCAACTGACCCTAAAATACGCAGTGGGTCACATATGATGGGGCACTTTTTCACAGATCCACCTTTATCTTATTATTATCATTAGTAACTATTGTGCATAATTTCCGGGTATGTTGCACAGACATTTCACTGCATATGTATGAAAGTATGTATATGTATGTGACAAATAAACATCTTGAATCCATATGCACCCTCCTCTGCCCAGACATTTATGTCCAAGTCTAGCAGCATCTCACATCTCAATCATCCGTAGGAAAGTATTGGTTGGACAGCTTTACAGGCATGTGACTGAACCAGTTGGCAGTTGGCTCAGTACCAACTATCTCATCTAGGGCAGTAAGTTAGGTGTGGTGCACAAGGACACATCAACAATTTATGGTAGGAGGAACTGAGGGTATCAAAACAGCAATCCTACAATCGCCACCAGACATGTTATTCATAGGAAGATATGCAATCTTCATGTATTCGTATAATCAGCTGTTAGCTCTCTGACACCAGAAACATCTTGAGAAGTACACTTTAGTCTGTAGTCTCTGGTCTTTATGTTGTAATATATAGTGAAGATACGACGAACCTGTTAGATCTACCTCAAACAGATGAAGCCATGTGTTGCAACATCTTCCCAAAGGTTGACAACATTTCTACACTGAGACTTTAGGGGGAAAAAAAAAAATCAGGGCATGGAATATCTCAGTCCCAGCATCGCTCCGGCGGCTGAACAGTAATGTTCCGGGCCGACTACCTTTCCTGGTTCCACAGAGCACAATAACAACACAGAGCACAATAACAACACGCATGTGGCCAGTCTCCCTGACTGGCCTCCATCGCCCATCCACGTATGGCTCACCACAAAGACGGGACACATACAGGCTATCCCTGTTATGACAGAACTGTACACAAGCCTTGCGCGCCTTTGGTATCACATGACTGATGATGATCCTGTCTGCCTCGCGACACAATGAGCGGCTCAGACCGGCGATCAATATGCCGACAGACAGCAATGAGCTTCAACGCCAGATATAGGTTAACATTCAGCCATACAATGGTCACAGCAGGACCATGATGGCCGCAAAATGTTTTGGACATCAGTGAATGGGAGCTTGATTTTTATGGAGGAAACTGTTCCACTGTGACTACACAACTTCTTTAGGCTAAAGGCTCAGCCATTTGTTCCAGTTTGAGCCTGAGAAAGTTGTAAGGAGAGACGTCTGCTTTGTTGCCATTGGCAAGCTGTCTTTGTATGTAGGGTGTGAGGTTTGAGAACTGGAGAGTGTAGCCTTCCAGGAAAACTCTTCCTACCTAGTCGGCATGACGGGCCAGGTGTTTCTTTCAACAACGCTGACCCACCGCTCTCTTACACACACACACACACACACACACACACACACACACACACACACACACACACACACACACACACACACACACACACACACACACACACACACACACACACACACACACACACACCAAAACAAGGGTGTGCTCAAACAGCATCCTCCCCATCTTCACGCAAAGAACTTGTTTTGGGTCTACTCTCTTGTTATTCACTCAGCCCACCTACCTTTCCATTCCCCACACCTGTGTCCTTGTTTGTGAGTAAAGACCAGGCATGCAGCTGTATTGGTTTAGACGAGCCCCTGCGTTGACAAAAGAAGCCAAGCAGGACAAAGCATGTTTGGGTGGCACTGGCAGCCATTGAGAAAAGCCATGCTGGTCTGGCTGGCGGGGACTGAGGTAAACATTGTCACATTTCCAGTCACAAGGGCAGTCTGGGCAGCGTGGTAGGTGGGTGTTGCATGGGCTCACTGGAGATCAGTCACTGGGATGTAAACACATATCTTCAGTAAGAGAGTGTTCAAAGACCCGGAGTGTGAGCCACTAGTTATCAATGAATTAAAGGGAATGCCGCCATCACAAATTACACAACCGTCATTAAATGGTTTGACCTGGTCGAGAAACATGAGTCACTCGATCCTCTTAGTGCGAATCAATTATGCATTCCCCTTTCTCTGACTTAATGAATCCCTACATGTGGCTTGTTCACAAACCCACAGACGCAGGTGTTATAGAGGTGGTGACTCATGGTGTGTAGGCTAAACATAACACCAGCCTTTTCCACCCATTAGCATAAACACCACACTATCGTAGATTTATATGCAAGCATACTCATTATCAACCAAAAAAGGACTTCACAGCCAATTATCTAGTATGCCAAATATTCCCTTGTACTCAGGTCCAACAAGTTAGTTATGCCACAAACAAATGATCTTCACATGCCTGGTGTTTCACTGACAGATACACACAAAACAATCATTGTGGTTGTCATCAAAAAATGCCTATTATTTACATCCCGTGCTAAGGCAAAACAACTGGGTGGTTAGATCTGTAAGAGACTATGTTTGGACTCATTTGTGCTCCACAACTAATGGTGCATAAGGAAAAATTGTTTCACATCTCTACAAATCAATTAAGTGGCAAGCTGGCAAGCAACAAAATCATTCTGAACTGGCGAATACTTGCACCCCATAGTAACAACCAGGACTCATGAGTCTCTCCAGTGTGGGGAAAAAAAAACCAAAAAAAAAAAAACCACTGACTGAATGAGCTTAATAGAGTTAAGATCCTTGTCGTGAGCAAGGTTTCAAAACACACACAAACCACCTAGACCGGCTTTCCACAGCAACAGAGTAAATATGATTAAGTTTGTCAATGGAGCTCCATCAGCACCAGCTGTCCCCTGAATGTCTGGCTCCTGTGCAGCAAGCCTAATAAATATCTCCCTAATACGAAGAGATATAATGTAATGTATAGAAATCGTTGGTTTTGCAGCAAATAGTTCTCTTTTGCGGAATTTCTTAACGTATATGTATGCAGACTTGCACAATTTCTAATTTTGTACAGAGTATGAATTGTTGATACAGGCGCTTAATGGCAAGTGTTCCATTTGTTTGTGTTGTTTTGTCATTTTAGGTCCATTGCCACAATTTCAAAATGCTTTTTGGTATATAGTATATATTTTTCTCTATTTTTAGTGTTGTTATTTTATTATTGACTTTAACTGGCTTACCAACAGCTTGAGCCTATTTTTCTAGTTGATGCTTACGCCACAAAAACAACAACAGCCAGGTATTTGGAGGGCTTGACGTAGCCTGAACGGTGGACCAATTTCTACTGCCCCTTAGGGGCCTAGCGCTAGCTTAGCTCTCCACAACGAGAGACGCTGCCGGTCTGCCAAGCCTTTAGCCTTTAGCACGGCAGCTAGCACGGTATGCACCTACCTTGGTTTTGACACGGTTCATGTCCCACGCCGGTCGCAGCTTCTTGACGAGCCGCATCGCCCCCTCCGTCACGTTGTGCTCGTCCACGAAAATGGGGAATTTCTTAATGACCGGCGAGCCGACGGGCACATGTATCTCCGTCTCCATCCCGCTGTCTCGAATTTCTACGTGGGTGCGGCAAGAAAACTCGGTGCATGCGAAGGGTTCTCAGCGGTAAAAAATAATAATAAAAAATAAAAAGACAAGCAAACAAACAATAAAAACAAGTATACCCAGTTTATATCTTGTGCTTCGATGGCATTCGCGTCGCTGGGGAGGGTTTTCTGTGGGTTTAAGTTGTGAGTGTGGAGAGGTAGGTTGGCTGGAGATGCGGGGAGGAGTGTGCCGGTGTGCGGAGGCTGGTCGCCGCCGGGTTTCTTGAGCGGGGCTCAGTCAGAAAACGAAGCTCCGCCCCCCCCCAGAATCATCCGATTGTACGGCGGAGACGCGACGCTCAGACTGACGAACACACTGACCCACCGCTCCCGAACCGGCCCTGGCAGATCCGAGCTTCCCCGAGTTTCTGGAATTAAAACGTTGTCGTCTGGGTCAGCTTGAAATTATTATTATGATTGTAAATATATAATCATAATAATAATAATCATAATAATAATAATCATAATAATAATAATAACCCCCAGGGGGGAATTGAGGCGTTACAGCAGCACACATTTCATAATAGGCAATTATAATATAGTAATAAAAAAAAAAATGGCCATATGCAATAAACATAAAATAATAAAAGAAATAGACAAAATTGCCAGTCTATGCTATTGTAGAATATAATACAGTGTAATATTGTATAATAAATGCGAATATAATAATAATAATAATAATAATAATAATAATAATAATAATAATAATAATAATAATAATATTAAAAACACAATTTAATGCTGAGGATCTGATTATATCGAGTACCTCAAATCGAGTCCAAACGGTTTAATCGTTGAGGCTGTGATGCCACTCTCAGCCAAGGGGTTGCAGTATGTTATCAGCCTGACGACACTATTTCAGCAGCAAAAGCCGAAGACGCGGTTTGGGCGTCGAGTGGTCGTCCCCACTCGAGCCTTTCACTGCTTCTGTTCGCTCAACGCGAGTGGACGAATGGGATAGAATGGATGTCGGTAGGAAATGCGTTTTTGCCCAATGCTGCAAGCTGCATGTATATGTAAAACAATATGTTATATAAACTATGACGTGAAAAATTAAGTGAAGACGTGTTTTTCAAATAAATACCAATGCGAAGGGAACTTTGTTCACCGTTAACGGTCTGTGATGTCAACGTGACTGTAACGTCAGATATTATCTCGGGAAATTCCCACTTAGTTGGACGTTCGTTTACACTTTTCCAAGTCCGAACTCAGAATGAACGCACCATTACACAAAATAATTGTATGTTTGTATACACACACACACACACACACACACACGCACACACACACACACACACACATATATATATATATATATATATATATATATATATTTAATCTGTTTATTATTATTACGGGCATTGTCATTATTATTATTAATGTTTTATTTATTATTATTTATATATTTTAAGCGCTTTTAGAGAAACTCATGTACGCTATATATTTTGTTTAAAAAAAATTAACTATTTATTTATTAAAAATACATATAATATTCTAACATTTAATGCTGAATATCTGATAAAAATGGAACAAATCCCGCCAAAATGCTTAGTTGTCCATGGGTGGCAGTATGTTTTCAGCCTGAAATTATTTTCGCTGGGTGGCATGATGTTATCAGCCTGAGACAATTTTGGTAGTCAAATTGAATACAGCCACATACAGTATTTCATACAAATATTTTATATTTTATTTGAATTATTTTAAAATATTTTGTATTTCATATTCAATCATACTGGGGGAAAAATTCATTGTGTTCTCAATACTTTTTGACATAGTATGTTTATGTTTAAATTAATGAAATTTATTTTCTACAATATGTCAGACAAAACCAAACTATATTATGAAATCCATAACAAATTGATTTGAATACCCAAAGGAAACCTAAAATGGTCCCAAAGAACATTGGACAGTGCAGATTTAACAACAGAAATAAACAATAAGCAATACGCATAGACATTACAATCCACAATAGTTGATGGTCAACAATAAATATCCACAATAAAAAAAAAAGATCTAAATAGCCAGAAAATATCATTGTCATCTAAAAAGAACATCATCCCTACCCAGGCCCGTATCATATTTAAAAAGTTAGAACAAAACATGGATACGAAGAAGACACTATACTGACAAAATTGGAGTTGACAAGGGATGTAGAGGAGTGTTTTAAGTATGTTGTAAAATGAGCCAGAAAGTGAGCATGACTATCTATAAAAAAAAATTAACACCAGTAGTACAAGCACCAGTAGAAGCCATCACAAGGAGTAATAGGAGAAGTGTATTTATAGTAATGGTTGGGAAGTGGGCTTTCCACACCAGGCGTTGCCGCACCCAACATTTGTAATTCCTTTGGGATCGCAGACACATAACCTAGGCAACGTCCCTCCTGCAGCTTGGAGCTTCTGCCCGTACCTGTATGCACATGCCCAGTTTGCTTCCCCTAACATTTAACCAGGCTCTTCAGCGATCTCTGAGAATGTAACAGGATAATTGATTGTCTTTTAGTGTGTATGCACCATTACTACACTTACTGTGCGTGTATGTGAATGTGTGTGTGTGCGTGCGTGCGTGCGTGCGTGTACATACTGTATGTGTGTGTCAACATGGGCCTTAACATGAGAAATTAGGTTAGAGTTGAACCAGCTGTGTCATTTTTTTTAAATAAATTAGTTGATTCATGATTTTATGGTCTGTGTGTGCATGTGCAGTTGCGCACACATGCCTCCATGTAATTTGTCCATACATGCTTTTATACTTTGTTGAGTATAAGTATGATGTTATAATGCACTGGTGTTTAAACTGAGGGATGTGCCCCTGTAGTGGGCCGCGAGAAAATGAAAGATTTGAAAAAAAAAAAAAAAAAAACTAGGTCATTTAATATTTAAAACAACACCATGTAACTTTTTACCTTAGAATAACAGTTTCAGAATGATTGAATGGTACACTGACTTGTAATATGGAGAAAGCCCACCCCAAAAGACTTTTCCTGCACTATGTAACTATTGTGTACAAAACTGTGGGAGAAGTGCGTAACGCTTTACAGCTCTAAGTCACTTGCTTGATGTTTTGCTCTGTTAATTACCATTTTTTTGTCTGGTAAAATTCATTAAAAGATTATTGATAAATATTAACCTTGCCGGACAAAATCTGGTCAAACAGTTATAAAGCTCGTACAAAAACGTGGCCGCTCCACCTCCCAGACGGCATGGATGAGACGGGCCAGTGGTGCGCCCAGCACCTGCACCTCGGCCAGCGAGCGCGCCAGTACTCACTTTCATTGCCCCACAGGGTTTGTTTCACCCTCTCACTCGGGTGAGCCGATCTGCCAGGCCGAGCACATCTGGTGCCTACACTGGTAGTAGGGGGCCGATACCCGCGCCCTCTCTCCCCACGACTCTCTCCCCACAGGGGAGCCGTGAACAGAGTTTTTGCTGCAGCGGCGAGGTCCGTGCCAGGATCTCTGTAACCTAGGTGTACATTATATATGAATTTGTAACATAGGCTGTTATTTAAAGATCAGCGATAAAGTTCAAATTTGTCAGGTAAAATAAATTATTTTCGGACACCGGACCGAGTTGTACGACAGTGGTGTAAAAGTACAATTGCACTCAGAAACTGTGGGAGCGCCAAATACCAAAAGTTACATAGCTTTGCTTGCTTTAATATATATTTGAAGCACTTATTTGACATGACTAATTTCATTTCGTTTAATATGTTGATTTCAAGGTTCTAACTCTATAATAGTATAATCGTTTTTGCATGATCAAATTTTTGTTAGTACAAAATCTGACAACATAACAAAGTCATACACATCTGCAAACAAGCATGGGTTAATATAATCGCATGTAGGGAGATGGTAAAATGCTAAGGAAAAAGAGGAGCCATGACCTTGGGGACATGGTGGGACTGCTCAAAGGTAGGCTGCTTTGATACCTTAAGAATGACGAAATGTTAACACTGTCACACAAATTGCAGCTCTGTTTACAAACCACACACGCGCGCGCGCCTAGGGACATACACACTGGCATCATAAATCAACTACTCCATTCAAAGAAAATTCCATCCTAACTTAATTCCCCCTGTTGACACAGTTTATTAATCAGGGAAGGGTGTGTGATGACCCTGCATGGGGCTGAATGGGAAATAGCAAGAGAAGTAAACCAAGAAACCCTGCCACGTTAGACATAATACTCGTGTCAATAAATAATGTTTACACACGTGCACCTGAGGACGTACATCCACAGCGGTCTCAGAGGCCTCATTGTTGGAGCGATTTCTTATTAATGTTTCCCCCTACTATTGGCCTTGGTGAATAGCAGCATAGTTTACTTTCATTAAGCGTCAGGTGCATGTTGAGGCATTAACACCAGAAAGAGAAAAGGTTTTCAACTACACGCTCGCACGCATACAGGAGTATAGATAAACAAACACATAATAGAAAGATCTTTGTTTGGATATTTTCTTTTTGTTGTTTTGAGCTTGGATCCCTTCTTTGTTTGGTTTGATCCCCCCCCCCCCCCTTTTATATACATCAATCTTTACTTTACCACATTCACAATCCTGCCATGAAATCATCCGCTTGGATTCCATCATCAGGAAATCATCAACCAACCTCAAACCATGAGTAACCTAAGCAAACAGCAGAACAATCCAAGTGTTAGTGTGTTGTTAACGCTGAGCGGGCCTTGTTCCAGGTTTGTTGGCAGCTTAGGATGTGGGCCTGGACAGAGGGCACAGAGATCTACGCTTCCTGGGACGGGAACAGAGGGGTCTGATAGCCTCCACCACAAGCAGAAAAAGTGGGCAGACCGGTGGACGCATTGATGAGAGTGTTATGCGTGTACTCAACCCACGGGTGTTGGCTGCTCCAGTAGGAGGGGTTGGCGGCCGGGACAGCTGAGAATGGGCGCCATCTCCTGGTTAGCCTGCTTTGTCTGGCCATTGATCTGGGGTGAAAAACGGAGGACAGACTGACCTTGACTCCCAGGGCAGAGCAAAATGCTTGCAACACCTGGGAGATAAAGTGCTGCCCTTTGTCCGAGACTTCGTCTGCGGGGATACTGTGGAGGACACACACCTAGGCCACCAGGAGGTTGGCGGTCTCCTTCGCCGACAACAGCTTGGGCAGGACGATGAAGTGACCAGCATTTGAGGACCGGTCTACCATGGTGAGGACAGTTTTGTTGCCACTGAATGGTGGAAGACCGGTGATGAAGTCTTGGGCAATGTGGGACCACGTGCAACTGGGGATGGGTAGGGGATGAAGGAGGCCGTAGTGGGGTCGGCTGGAGGTCTTGTTCTGGGCGCAGGTGCAGCAGGCAATGACGAAGGCCCTGGTGTCCGGGACAAGGGTAGGTCACTAGAAGCTTTGACTGACAAAGGCTAATGTATGAGTGATCCCAGGGCAGCAGGTGAGGCGGGATGAGTGGACCCACTGGAGCACCTGCGAATGCACAGAATCTTGGACGAACAGACAGTTGGGAGGTCTGGTACCTGGGTCGGGCTGATGTTCCTGTTCCTGGGTTACCAGAGACTTACCTCCCACGTCAGGGTGACGACAAAGCAGGTGGGTGGCAGGATAGGGTCCGGGTCTGTGCTGCTTTCCTCCACCGCAAATCAGCAGGACAGGCTATCGGGCTTGGTATTCCGGGAGCCTGGATGATAGGACCAGGAGAAATTGAAACGCACAAAGAACAGGGCCATACCTGGCCTGACGGGAGTTGAGCCGCTTTACTGACTGAATGTAGGGCAGGTTCTTGTGGTCCGTCCAGACCACAAATGGCTTGTTCGCCCCCTCCAGCCAATGCAGTCATTTCTCCAGGGCTAGGTACTCCGCCAGGAGCTCCCAATTGCCAACATTGTAGTTCCTTTCAGGAGAAGTGAGCCTACAGGAAAGGAAAGCACATGGGTGGAGCTTACCATCTGATGAGGAGCGCTGGGACAGCACTGCTCCTACCTCTGTGTCCGAGGCCGCCATCTCCATCACAAACTGGAGGTTGATGTCTGGCTGTGCTAGGATCAGAGTGGACACGAAGTAGCACTTGAGTTCTGCCAATGCGGCCTCCGCCAGGGAGGTCCACTTAAACGGCGAGCCGATAGCGGTGAAGGGGCCGAGACTGAGGCTGTAATGCGGCTGAAGTCCTGGATGAACCGTCGATAAAAGTTGGCGAAGCCAAGGAAGCGCTGAAGTTATTTCTTGTTGGTGGTGGTTGGACATAACATATCCCGAAGAACATCATTGATCAACGCTTGGAATACCGCCAGAGCATTGGACAAACCGAAGGGCATGACAAGGTACTTGAAATGGCCTAGAGACGTGTTGAAGGCGATCTTCCACTTGTCCCCCTTATGGACGTGCTCTAGGTGGTAAGCGTTGCAGGGGTCATGTTTAGTAAAATGTGTGGTACCACGGAGGGGAACAAAAACCAAGTCGATCAGGGGCAGGGGATACTTATTTTGAACAGTTGTCATTAAGGCCCTGGAAGTCTATGCAGAAGTGGAGGGTCGTGTCCTTTTTCTCCACAAAGAAGAACCTGGTGCCAAGTGGTGAAAACGAGGGATGGATTATCACGGCAGAAAGAGAGTCCCGAATTTACACCTCCATGGCCTCCCACTCAGACTGGGAGAGGTTATATATCCTGCTACAGGGTAGAGGGGCGCTGGTGGCAGATCATAGCACAGTCATAGGGGCGGTGTGGCGTTAGAAGCAGTGCGTGCTGCTTGCTAAAAACCCGTCCTAGATCATGGTATTGTTCCGGCACGGAGGACAGGTCTGGGGTTTCATAGGGGACTGAGGAGGCGACTGTAGAGTGGGCAGAGGTGGAATGGAGACAGTGGCTGTGACAATGGGAGCCCCAAGCGATAATTCTACCGAAGGTAGGTCCAGTCTGTGGGGGTTGTGGGTCTGGAGTCAGGTGGAAAACAATTGACTCACGCTGGTTCCCCGACAGCAGCAGTACAAGGGGAACAGTCTGGGCTCTATCCAGGTCAGATGCATCCCAGTCAGGCTTATTCCTGAGAACATGCTGCAATGCTATGAGTGATAATGAGATTCGGCAGGCCATGAACAATCCTACACACTTGAAGTCTGTGCTTTCAAAGCAACTATTGAAGCTCAGAGAGAAATGGAGGACGATGGCATGTGACTTTCATAAGCACAAAAACCAAAGAGCCAGGTTTCACCAGGTTGTGATTTTTATGTGATTTTTACAAGCAAAGATTTGCCATTGATACCCTCTTTGGAGAATTTCAAGATATTTTATGAAGGAAAAAGACAAGACAAACCCTCGAAGCAGCAAAGTTAAATCTGGTCCTGGTTCATCATACAATAAGAGCCGTTTTGCCACTGTAGCACCTGAGCAAAAGGATGAACATTCAAACACTGAAGACATTGTTTTGCAAAAGAAATCCCAGCACGGAGCTGTGATGAGTTTGACAAGAAGACGCACAAAGTTTATGCTTTGGTTGTGTCACCAAGGGACACATGAATAAGGCAAGGCGAATGACTTGCAAAATATGTTCAAAGATGCAACCTACAGCGTTGCACATTGAAATTAAGAAAGACGCAAGTCCAAGCACAGATAACGTATCAATGAGCAGTGCGCTAATCACTATGAAAAAAAAAATCCATATTGGGGCAGGTGACCGACAGAATCTGTTAATTGTTCCTGTACAAGTTAAGTTGGCAAATTCCAACCAGAGACTGCAATGTGCGCGTTCCTTGATCCAGGAAGCACTGGGACCTTCTGCACATAAGTGTTAAGGAAGCAAATAAATACCAAAGCGACAAACTAGAATCCTACTTCGCACTCTAGGACAGGAAAAGGTCATTGTTGTCAACACGGTCAATGGACTGGAAGTATCAAGTCTCGTAGAAGATGATCTTCTTAAACTGCCGCCACTCTACACCTCTGTTACCAAGGAGCGAGTTCCCACTCAGGCCTATGTGCAACGATGAGACTACCTAGAAGAGGTTAAGTGGCCATTTATCAATGCAGACATTGGACTCCTGATTGGTAATGATGCAGCTAAGCTTATGGAACAATGGACAGTGATCAATAGCAAGGGTAATGGACCCTATGAATTCAAGACAAGACTTGGATGAGTGGTTAATGGACTACTACAAAACACAACGAACAAGAAGCCGTCAAACCACATTTTCAGCAATCGCATATCGATAGTAAACCTGAATGACTTCATGATCCAACTACAATTTTCCAGGAAGTAGCTACAAAGATAAAGGCAGTTAATACTATGGAAGATAAACGATTCATGAAATTCATGTCGAACTCTGCTGAGATGAAGAATGCTCACTACTAGCTAAAACTTCCATTCAAGCTGATGACATCGGAATGGCTAACAACCGTCATGTGCAGCGTGCTATGTCACTTTAGCGGACAGTCCTCTCGTAATACTGGATTTCATTTGGCCCTCTCGGACATTCCAGGTCTGTGGATTAAACTCTTAACTCCCACTTTCAAGGAGAGAGTATAAGAACACTATTTAATTGCTGTGAGTCTCGAGGCTCTTGTTGCAAACTGTCGTTTCTGCATAGTTGCTTCACACCTGCTATGTAAAAACATTGGAATAACACTAACCAGACAGGAACTGAATCCTCCTACATCCACAGAGACTGATAGTTATACCTTAAAAGAGGATTAACACCTGGATGAGAGACCACTCAGCGACCCATGGAGGGTCAGTAAGCTGTAAACCCATCCACCCCCCTTTTTCCTGTTTCACATTTGATGTTAACACGGGGAGGATTTTGAAAGAGAAGGTCTAAAATCTCTGTCTGGACATCCAAGACTCAAAGTACAATGCATAAATAAAACAAACAATTTCACACTTTTCTGTGTAATTCCCCTTTTGTTCTTCTTGGGAAAATACACACAGGCCAAAACACCCACTCCACTGTCACAACATCACTATCTGAAATCTTCCAGAGCCACAATAAACTTAGACCTACATTCTTGAGCAAACATTCCCACAGTGCATCTTGATTTGATAACAAAAGCTGCATCAACGAGTAATTAAATCACGCAGTAATCGTAATGTGCAAATATTTTTTAGTCAAACTGTTGAAAACCCGACTGCTCTCGACACCAGGTGACAAAGATGTGAGTGGAAAGATTAAAATGTATTTTTGTCATGTGTTTTGTAGCAACCATCAAGTGGCTGATAATAGTAAGTCCTTCTGCATCTATTCATTAGGTATTATTTTTACTTTGTTTTATTAATGATACAAATACGAATTTGCAAAGTTAGAAACTAATTTGTCATTGAATTTACCACAAATGTCATTAAAATGGATAAGATGTCTAAAGGTTTTCAATCCCTGATATGGGATTTTGTCATGGAAATTCCAGCCACTCAGGTGGGGGTCAATAGTTCAGGTTAAACTGAAATTACAACAACTGTTACCTCGTCTAAGTTTATTGTACAGTAGATCGCGATCAGTGGGAAGCACTTTACATGTCACCAGGTAACAATGAAAAGCACCTCCCCCAAACCAGCTGGCTCAGGGGGCTTATATCACGTAGGTCACATGGACCGTTATTGTGACTACCGTACCGAAACTGTCAAAGGCAGTTGCTGAGGGTGTAGGCATACGCATAGGCCACAAAGGCAGCTGCAATTGTTTCAGCAGTTTCAACATCTTGGCTTAACAACTTGGAATTGTGACCTGCTCAACAACAGTACAAAATGTTCCTGTTTTTAGTAAAGCAGACATGGGGTTACAAGCACGCAAAGGATTAGTTCAGTATTTTCCATTACATTACCCCCTTTGAATAATCTTTTAATCAACACATATAAATGAAAAATAACAGTCACACTGTTAGTGTTAAGGATGAGGTCAAGTGAACCCAAACACTGGACACACACGGTTTTAGGAGTTTGTACAGGGGTTTAATATGTAGACAGACCGGGAATCAGGAACAGGCAATAGAAGGGGGATCAGGACAGGCAGGCACTCGTGACGGGGAATGCAGGGACTCACAAACAGGCAGGGAATCGGGGGCAAGGGGCCAGCAGGGGGTCAGAAATCAGGAATTAGGAACCAAGAGTTCGGCCGGCAAGCCGGCCAACTGGCCGGCCGGCGCAGGCAGGCAGGCAGGCAGGCAGGCGCAACATTCCGACACCGACAGAGTGAAAGGGACCAGGTTAAATACCCTAGAAGTGATGAGGAAGGTGGAGACAGGTGGTGAGATTACTAATTGGGGACAGGTGTGCAGTGATAGGGATGTAACACTAGACAGACAGACAGACAGACAGACAGAGGGAGCTAGAGAGTGGCAAAGGGACCTATGGACAGAGAGCGGGAGCTAGAGAGGGATAGAGGGAGACAGTGACAGATAGATCTAGAGCAGACAAAGGGAGCCAGAGACAGACAGACAGGGAAAGGCAGGGCAGGATCCTGCAGTTAGTCAACACATATCATTGAAAAATACATACACTTCGTAACTGATGTTGGGTGTCGGCCCACGGCACAGCAGTTCGACGTCGTCTCAGAAGTGGATGGGCATGCGCCATCGGTGTTGCAGGGGTAGGCGGTTTTGCACCCGTGGTTGTGGGGCATGTTGTTGAGGCCATCTCTGAGATCGTGAGGCCCGAGATTATCAAACCAAACGCGGTTGCCACGATCGTCAGGACTGTGAGCACTGGCCAAATCCCTCCTGCTTGGCATAGTGGATTCCACGGCTGCATTGTATAAGGCTGGTTCGCTAATGGCTTCAGGGATAGGCTTCTGCCAACTGTAGGTAACGAGAGTCCCTATTGGATATCTCCCCGCCTCTCTATCGGACTTCCCCCTTCTGCCTGAACCTTCCTTATACCGCTGTCCAGTCAGGCACTGCAGCATACTGCTGGCTCTTCTCTCCCTCCTTCCAGGGTTCCGACAGTGGCTGGCGTGGATCCAGGTGGCCTTTTCTGTGACCTTCACTGCTGATGATGTGACGAATAGGATCTGGTATAGTCCTCTCCACCTGGGGGCACTCCACCTTTTCCTCCGGGAGTCCTTGACCACTATCCAATCTTCGGGTTGGAGGTCGTGGAGTGGTCCCTCTGCAGGGGATGGTAGGGCAGCTTTGACCTGTAGGTGGGTTTGTCTAAGCACACTGAGAAGGTTATGACAGTAAGTCATCATTACATCATCTATCCCTTCTAGTGTTTGGGGACCAGTAGGTGCAGCCAGGCCTGTGTTTGGCTGTGCGGGATCTCATACGGTGATAATACTGTGGAGGGCTTAGTACGGCTTAGCGCATAGCAGTTAGCACTAATGGTAGACACATCACCCAGTCGTTGCCCGTGACCTCCATTGCCTTAGTTTGTTTTTTAATGTACTGTTAGTGCATTCTACCATTCCTCTGCTCTGGGGGTGGTAGGTGTAGTGTTTTGAGATTTACGGCGGCTAATTGTTTGAGGGCCCATTCACGAAATGTGTGCCATTATCTGAGGAGATTTTCTGGGGAATCCCCCACCTGGGAATGATCTCCGTAATCTGTGCTTTAGCTACTGGCCTTGGCCGTCGGGAATACTATCTATTTTTAAAACACGTCAATCACTACGAGGCAATGTTGCTTACCTTGGCATGGGTTGAGGGTGATGAGGGTGATCATTAGATAGTCGAACAGTGCATCCAAGACTTTTGTCGCGGACGGCGCCATGCGTTGGCTGCGACCAATATTGATAAACATTTTTTATAAACATTTGTAGAGTAATTTGTAAATCCCTCTCCTGTTATATCCCAGTGCTTCTGGATTTCACTCACCATTCACCATTGTCAATTTTGCATAATAAAGGTACATACAATTTGGGACGAAGGGCTTACCATTTTTCCCCTCCCTTATCCCGTTAACCAGGGTGCCATTTTCCTTCCATGTGGCTCGCTCTTGTTTCCCTGCGTTTTGTTGGAATTTGTGGTTGTGGATTGGAGGGTTTGAGCAGCCACACCTGACGCTCGTTGGCTGGGCTAACGAGCAGTAGGTTAAAAACCCCATCCACACACACACACGCACTCAGGATAGGAGCCCTGTCATGACAGGTTCCATCTGCTCCTGGCTAATTCCACCTAGCCTCCTCCCTACAATAATCTGATGTCTACAATTGCATTGTCATCTGTGTCTCTTTGCTGGAGTTTCCTGGAAGGGGGAACACCCTGGAGCCACCAGAAGTTCAACGGGCGGCCCCAGCACCAACCCTCTCCCGACTGGCAGCAGCAGCAACCAGGGCTCCAGCGGAGGAGAAGGGGAGAAGCAGCAGCAGCAGCTCGCTCCTCCACCCAGCAGCCACGGCCGGGACCATCCAGCAGCTCAGCAGCCAGGCCACCCCTCCAAGCAGTCCCGCACCAGCCAAGTCTGGCCATGGCTTCACCAGTCAGCACAGCAGCCCGAGGTCCAATGCCCCGAAAGACAGGAGGGGGCAGATTGTCAGCGCCCTGGTGGAAGGAGGCTGGTCGACCGTGCTGCTACTGGGAACCAAGGTCCGATGAAGGGGACCTGTTAATTTTTTTTTTTGACATTTGTTTGTATAAGGTATGGGAGCCTTGTTTCAATCTATGGGGGGGAAGAAGAGTAGGCTTCTGCCAGGAATCTTTCCTGGCCTCAGTTTGGTGTTGTGGTATGTGATGTGTGGATGGGAGGGTTTGAGCAGCCACACCGGACGCTCGTTGGTTGGGCTAAAGAGCAGCAGGTTAAAAAACCCATACACACACACACTCAGGATAGGAGCCCTGTCATGACATGTTTCATCTGCTCCTGGCTTATTCCACCTAGCCTCCTCTCTACAATAAACTGATGTCTACAACGCATTGGCATCTGTGTCTCTGTGCTGGAGGGCCCTGGAAATGCCACTTGAGTGGTGTGTGGCAGATGAAACTGCCACAGGTAGTTTCTACGGCTGGTGCCTGTAGTATGTGTGGTTGCTTTTTCCCTGTGGCATGTTTTTCCGCACTGTCGGCCACCCGCATTTGCATATGGCCAATCGGGTTTGCAAAGCGATGGCTTCTAGGAGAGCTTTGACCCTTTCCTTGTTTAGTATTGGCCCCTTAACTTTCACAGGGCACCGATGTCGTGAATCACCCCGAAGGCGTATTGGCAGTCGGTGTAGACAGTAAGAGAGTGTCCTGCCGCCATGGTGCAGGCCCCAGTCAGGGCATACAGTTCTGCCTGTTGGGCGGAGTAGTCAGTATGGTTGGTCTGGGTTTGGTAAACCGCGTCAAATGCCGCGTCCGCCTCATCCATTGGACTTCATCCTGGCCCATCAGGTCATGACCGTGGGCCATGTTCTGAAGCAGCTCTGTCAGTCTTGCATAGTCAGTTATCCAGCTCCCTCAGTAGCCGGTACACCCTAGAAATGATATTAACTGTTTCTTAGTGGGAGGGCAAAGTATTTTTAGAATTCCGGAGTGAGAGTATGGGTATGTTACATGGGGAATTGTGGCATGGTATCACAATTCCTCTTTCTAACAGTGAGTCAAAAAGGGGTGCGGGGCCGGGGCCTGCTCCCTCCCTGTCCTCCATGAGAACGGGGACAGTGAAGGTCTCCACCGTCTTGGTCCCTCCTGCCCCAATGGTGCAAATTGTTTGCCCGTTCAGGGCTGGGACAGGTGTCAGTTCAGACACCCGTATGACAGAATGCCCCGCCCTGGAATCTACCAAAAACTTTAACTTTTGTTCCATTACTGAGAGTGTGACTACGGGCAGCTTGGCTGCTGCGCTTATCATAGGAAAAATACACAGGTGAGGTTATATTTTTTTTATTTTCATTTTGTGGGGTCTGTATGGTGCTGGTAGTGTGGTTGGTGTATTTCTACCTGGATGGTCCGCTGATTGGTCATGCCCGTTGCCCGGTCAACATTTGGTCCTCGCTGCTGTGCCCTCTGTCCCACCGTCCCCACCCGCCATTGCCTCCATCACGCTTCTTCTTTGGTTCCTTTCAGTCCCAGGCAAAATGCCCAGGCTTTTCTCAGTTGTAACATAGCAAGTGTAGTTTCTCATTTTGTCCCTGTCCCTGGCCCCTCACAGGTCCCCGGTCTCGCTTGTCCCTTTGGTTTCTGTCCATGTCTTGTCCTCTGCCTTTCCCCTGTAGGCATTGCAGCGGGGCCGTTCGGAGCTGTTTCAATCGGTCCCGTTGGGCTCCTCGTCACTTCCCATCAGTTCTGTCCTTCTCCCTCAGTTGTTGTTCAGCGTGTACGGCATGCACACACACGGTGTCCAGCCAGGCTGTTTCGTAGCCAATGCAGGTGGTTTTAGCCATTCAGCTGATTTCAGGTTTTAGTCCTTCTAGGAAACAACACTTTAATAGTTGTTCATAGGGAGAGTCCAGGTTTGCTCCCCGAATCCCCCCTTGGGGAGTCCTCATTCCACTGGCCTGCCTGAACACGCCTTCCAGGTGGCTGAGATATGCTCCCGTCAGTTCATCGTCTTTCTGTGTACAGTCCCGTATGGTGGACCAGTTCATGGGCTGACACAACAGCCTGTTGATGTGGTCTTCCAGCTCCCGAAGCTGGTTGCGTCGGGCTTGGTTGACTGCACCCTGTTCTTCCTCATCGACCCACGGACCTTACTCCAGGAAATTCTATATACGCATGCATACGAATCAGGGGGCAAAAGTCTCAGATTAAGTCTTCTGGTTCATCTTTCTTTGGGTCTGGGAGGCTGTTAATGATCGCTCCCATCTCCGCAGCAGTTTATGGGCAGAAGACGTTGGCTGGGCCGACGGGATCAGGGCAGGAGACCATGGGCATCTGGACAGTGATTGGGACGCCCGATCAGTCAGTCATCTGCCGTTCCCAGGCTGCATGGCCTCTAGTCAGGATGGGTTCGCGGACGTAGGTGGCAGCTGCAATTGTTTCAGCAGTTTCAACATCGTCAACATCTCGGCTTAACAACTTGTAATTGTGATCTGCCCGACAACAGGGCCAACAGTGCAAAATGTTCAAGTTCAAGTTCCTGTTGTTGGTAAAGCAGATATGGGGTTACAAGCGGGTATAGGGTTAGTATGTTTTCATTACAATTGGTTTTGGGGACACAGTTTAAAAATTATGCTTCGAATCACTGAATTGATGATGATGAAAGGAGTTACCAAATTAAATAGTTGCATAAAAGTAGAAATATACTCCATTGTTTAACTGACTTGGAGATGGCGCCACGTCAAGGGGTTTGTTTGAAATGACACGCCCCCTTTTCACCAGTAATAAGAGCGGCAGACACTTTATGTTTAAGGCTAGCCCATTCTGCTAGTTTCTTTAAGTTTCCAATTAGATCGTTTTTGTATCCCACCAACCCGATTTCTCAAGTTAATAGTAACTTTGTAATTAGTGGCAGACAGCCACGTTTATTTTTAAATTATTTAACTAGGAACAGTTAAGCAGAGCCACTATCCTGATGACCTGCTTCAACGGACCACAACGACTCGTACGTCACAGACGTACCATTAGCACGACACTGCTTCTGCCTTAAAAGCTGACCCCGCTGCTAAGTGGGACGAAGGGACATCCTGAAAGACACTACTGTTTGTGTCTCTCTCCAAACTGGACACCGGCTCCAGTTGTCTCCCTGCTGAAGTGCATTGTGTCATCCGAAGAATCCAAGTGACCCAGCCGGAGTCCCTGATCAGCAGAACTACACCAGAAGGAAATGCAGTGACAAGTAAACCCCAGAGAAATCCTCTGCGACATATTCTGTTTAATAGTTGGTGTTGGAAAGATTTTAAAACTTTAGATTAGAATTGAGGAACTTCATGTATTTTCCTGTTTCATTTATTCTACCTCCAATCACACACTCCCTCCATTTCTGCCAAACCATTGACAAGTTTATTTGTCCGTTAAGAATCCATTAATTTCTTATTTGTTTTTTTGATTTTCTATTACCTGAATTCATTATTTAAATGTCCTCATTTTGCCTTTTATGCTATAGAGCTATAGAGAGAAATTTAAGCTTAGCTTATGCTTAAGTCTTATAAGCCCATAAGCTAAGCTTAAGCTTATGAGACCGATTAATTATACTTAATGATTTGCTTAAAGTAAATTTTATTAGGTCACCGGAAAGGGGTGGTGCCCAAATAACGACAGGCAGTATTCATTTTAAAGTAGGTAAACAGGCTACTTTGCTGAAAAAGTGTTTAGAAAGGATAAGAAAAGATCCTGAGTTTCACAAAGAGTATACTGATTTGTGTAATTCAAAAGGGACACACCAAAGCTGTATCACAACAGCAGCTAAAGCAAGAAGAAGGAAAGATCTGGTACTTGCCTTAACATCAAGTGCACCATCCCAAAAAACACAAGCATTGTGTAGTCTTTGACTGTTCTCCATCATTTCAAGGTACTTCATTAAACAATGAACTTATTCAAGGCCCGAACTTAACCAACACATTTCTGGGTGTCTTGATCCTATTGAGACAGGAAACAGGGGCAGTGATGGCAGACTGAAAAGGCATGTTTCATCAAGTGAAAGTCACACCAGCTGACAGCAACATTGTTCAACATCATCCAGTTGTTCTAGTTATGCCTTGAGAAGGACTGCTGAAGATAAGAAAAACAAGTTCTCAGCAGTGACTGTTAATGCTGTGAAGGAGAATTTCTACATTGATAACTGTTTGAAGTCTGTGCCCAGTAAGAACGATTACATAGCACTATGTAAAGAACGAAGAACCCTGTGTGCTCAAGGAGGTTTCAGCTCAACCAAATGAGTAAGCAACAGCCGTACTGTAGTGACCTCTATTCTAGAGGAAGAACGAGCTACAGAAGTAAAAGACGTCCACTTGGATAAGAAGCACCTAACGGTTGAGCGGGCCCTTGGGGTACAGTGGAATGCAAAAGAGTAAAGAGGATACATTCACAATTCAAGTGAATATGAAGAATCAACCCTACACCAGAACTGGAGTCCACTCAACTGTAAGGTCAGTCTACGACCCTGTAGTCTCTCCGACCCGGTGGTGTGGTTTGAGCAGCCACGCCTGTCTTTGTTCTAGGTAATTGGGACCTGGATCAGTGTGGTTTATGCCTGTTGCTGGTTAGACCAATCATAGAGCAACAGGTAAAACCCCATCCACACACACACACAGGAGAAGAGCCCTTGTCACTACATGTTTTACATCTGGTCCGGGCTTATTCCACCTTGCCCACTCGCTTAAATAAATCTGGTATTCTTCAACGCCATTGTCTGTGTCTCTGTGTTGGAGGGCCCTGAAAACATCACTCGGGTGGCGTGTGGCTGGCAGAACTGCCACAGTGGCACCTGAACAGGGACTCTCCAGCATGGGGAAGGGACACAGAAGGGCCGTCCAAAAATGCCCTGGGGTCATCAGCGGGTCAACGGGCGGCCACAGCACCAACCCTCTCCCAACTGGCAGCAGCAGCATTTAGGGTGTCCGGTGGAGGAGCGGGGGGAAAGCATCCGCAGCAACCACCACAGGTAAGCGCCTGCAACTAGCTGCTTCACCCAGCAACCACTGCTGGGACCAGCAGCCCAGCAGCCAGGCCACCCCTCCAAGCAGCTCCCCACAATAGCCAATCCCAGCTAAACCTCCACGAGCCAGCACAGCAGACCGAGGCCCCACGCTCCGGAAGGCAGGAGGGGGTAGTCTGCATTGTCGCCTTGGCAGAGGGTTGCTGATGGACCGTGCTTTTGTGGAATCAGGTCCCCTGGAAGGGGAACAGTTCTGTTTGCTTGGACATTTTTGTTTGTTTGAGGTATGGGAACCCTGTTTCGAAGTCCAGTGTTTTATTATTTTAAAGGATAGAAATCCTGTGTCAGAGTCTGTAGTATTAGGCAGGCATTTATTTTCTTTTTTTTTTAGCAAAAACGCCACTTGGGTGGCGGCGAAACTGCTGCTGGGATTTTTTGTTCCATTTATAGTCACTGTGAAGCATATCTTGCAGCAGCTATGTTAACTGAATTATGGATGGGATGACAGGATTCCAGAATCATTCAGACAGTTATGGCATAAATGGTTCAGTGGACTACAACAGATGGAGAACTTTAGTATTGCAAGATGTATTAGCCTTAAGGAATTTGGTGAGATCACATCAGCCCAACTTCATCACTTAAGCGATGCAAGTGAGTCAGGATATGGTACTGTGACCTACTCGAAACTGAGCAACACTGAGGACCAAGTACATCTCAATTTAGTCATTGCAAAGGCAAGAGTCGCCCGCTTGAAGCAAGTCACAATTCCAAGAATGGAACGCACAGCTGCTGTAGTTGCAGTACGAATCGACAGGATGTTGGAGACAGATCTACGCCTTCCACTTCAAAGAGCAGTGTTTTGAACAGACAGCACTTCCGTCTTGAAGTATATCAGAAATTATACCAATCAATTTCATACATTTGTGGCTAAGAGAGTCGGCGTTATCATGGAATTCTCTGTTGTTTGAACAGTGGAGATACGTGACCACCTAGATCAACCCCAGAGACCATGTTTCTTGAGGTCTTAAAGCTGATGCATTGTGTGAAAGTGTGAAAGCTGGAAGAATAGTCCAGACATCCTACAAGAAATGTACATTGTACAAATGTATTTCAGGTCTGGCTTGGTTAACTGCTAATCTCACATCCATATCCAATCAAAATAGAGAAGGTTACAGTCAATACTATTCAGACAACAGATCAAGATCCTACTAGCACTCTGATACATCACCACTCAAGTCTCGACAGATTGAAAAGAGCTGTAGCATGGGTGCTGCAATTTAAAACTCACCTTTTGCAACTGAGTAGGAAAAGGAAATACATGTTTGTAATGATACGAGTTCAATAAACAGACCCAGGCAGACAAAAACACATAATTGAAGTAGAGATAAAAAGGTTCAAAGACACCCTAAAAGTACACAACCTCTTTCAGGATGATTTGAACGAGGCAGAGATGGCTGTTGCACAATTCTGTCAAAAACAAGGATTTCATTGCTTCTCCCAAAAGACCACGATGCCTCTAAGCTCATTCTTCGAAATATCCATTGGCGGGAGGACACAATGGGAGAAACCACATGCAATTTCCTTCAATCCACGAAATCCATGAAATCCATGAAAGACCTCTTTTGGACCAGATGTGTAAAAGAATACCTATCTCTTATGTATGGACGTCAAAGATGGAACCACATCTGGAGGAACTTTGGAAAGGGAGACATTGTGATCGTAGCAGACACAAATGCACCAAGAGCAAAGGCCCATCAGCAAGATTTGTATGCTGGTGCAAAACACAAATGAAAGCACTGAAGATTAGGCAGGCCTATATACACTATGCCTTTTTCTAACCTCTCACAAGTATTTACATTGACAAACACATGTTGAACTTTTGTTGAACATTTTTTTCCATCAGACTCCTGTTTTTTATGTTAGAAAATTGCTATTGAAGCAAACTGATAACAAAAGGGGCAGGTAGTGTTGGGGCCATTTCATATATAAAAAAAAAAAAAAAAAACAAAGTGGCACGTGGTGCAGTGCATTGCACTGCTGCCTCACAGCAAGAAGGTCCTGGGTTCGATTCCCGCCTGGGGCGCTGTTGGCCCCGTGCTCCGGCGGGTTATCTCCCAAATAGGAGCCTTTCTGTGTGGAGTTTGCATGTTCTCCCCGTGCTCACATGGGGTTTCCTCCACCTCACGTCAGTAAGGACCCCCACCAAAAACATGCAGACATCATCGTCTGACCAGCGATGGACACTCATCACCTGGTCCCCGGGCGCGTCCACGTACGCTGCCCACTGCTCCTGACTGTGGCCCCGGAGGAAGGACAAGCCAGGATGGGTTAAATGCAGAGGCCTCATTTCACCGGCCACCATCCAAAGCATGTGTGTGTGTAAGCATGTGTTGTAGTGTGGTGTGCTGTGTGACAAATAAAGATTCTTCTTCTATTAATGTTGCCCCTTACTATTGGCCTCAGTGAATAGCAGCATAGTTTATTTTAATTAAGCGTGCGTGGAGGTGGAACGCCAGGTGAGAAAAGGTTTCGACTGCGCCCACACATATACAGGAGTATAGATAAACAAACACATGATACAATAAAAGAGTTTTGTTTAAATATTGCAATTATTTTTATAATTATATCATAATTATATTTGTTACTTTGTTTGTTGTTTTGAGCTTGCATCCCTGTTTTGTTTGGTTTGATTTTCCCCCTTTATTTTGATACATCGATAATAACCACACAGACACACTCCTGGCATAAAATCATCCGCTTGGATTCCATCATCAGAAAATCATAAACCAACCTCATCAAACCATGAGTTACCTAAATAAGCAAGGGCAGAAAAATCCAAGTATGAGCGCGTTTTTACCCATATTATTCTGCTCTAAAGGCTGTTGATGAAAAACAAGTGAAAGCCATAGGCCGTACACTTATGGTAAACTTAACAGATGTCCTTTGAGAGACACAACAGTGGTGCAGTTTATTGATGAACAGCCATCGGCATAGGAACCAGGGGGTTCTAACTAAGAAATAGAGACAATCTGGGCCTCTGGTCGTGTCTTAATATGTTGTGTAGGATATGCCGCAAAAGGCATATATTTGAAGTTTAATTTTACAATAAAATGATAGTCTGTGCGATATGATGTTTGTGATAGTGTGTAATATATAGTTTCCCCCCGAAAAACAAATGTACATAATTGTTCTCAGTTGTAGATTCAAGCTTGTCTGGCCATCTGGACATTGCAGGGGTCTTTGCACTCAGGGTGGGGGTCAGGTTAGGCGGCGAACATCCAGTCTGTCTGCTGCAGTGGTGTAATGGTCATATAATCAAAGAAAACAACCCATAACCTATGTTTTCCACATGGAGGCAGATATTTCCACGTCCTATGTATTCTGTTGCTTTGTTGTAATAGAGTATTTGCTGTATTTTCCCTCGTGTTCTTTCCTATTCTTTTCCTTTGATTTCCTCCACTCGTCTCCCAGCTCCCTGCCTCCTCACTGCAAAACACTGATGTAGGTCAATGATTGTCCCATTCCATTCCTTCTCTCCAGATGGCCACACCTGAGCACACATGCCGGTGATATCACCGAAACGGCTACTGAACGGCCATCTGATATGTACAGCCCTATAAAGAGACTATGGTGGATGCATTCAGGTGATTCTTTTTCTTCCTGGCCTGAAGGACGGAGGCCACTACAAGTCAAGTCTCTTTGCGTTTACCATACAAGGTGGTTCTTGTTTATGGATCCACACAGTGGTAAAGTCACTGAAGAACCATTATTCTCTGTGTGGAAAAAAAAAGCCATGAAAGAGGAGGATTCCCCTTATTGGATGGCTAAGTGAGCAAGGGAGGATGGGGAGGGTGGGGGCGTCTACCTCCTTGAATTTAGAGACCATAATGTCCCACGAGGATTATTCTTTGGCAAGCCTTCTGTGACCAGGCCACACATCAGTCAGCTTCAAAGGAATGGCCATAGTGTGTGCGTGTGTGTGAGACAGACATGTGCACTGTCTTTGTCTATTGTTGACCCCCCCTTCTCCCCCCTAGAGTGCCATATGGTAGTGAAAACAAAGGTTTAACCTAGACCCCATCAATACTGATACCATTCCACTCCACCCATATAAAGGGTGAATTGCAGGCCACTAGGAAAAGCACCTATGCATGAGCCTGCACACACACACACACACACACACACACACACACACACACACACACACACACACAAATTCCTCCCACTTAAATGCACGGTCAACAGGCAGCAAGATGATACCAGGGCTGAATGGGCCAGAAGTAAACACCAGCAGCAGGGTCTCTGATCAGTGATGTAGTGTGAAACCACAATGACTTCAAGATTCTGGATGACAAGACTGAAAGTTGTGTAGTGTGAAATGTACAGTGATTTGACTACTTTGAAATTCATGTAGTATGTCCATGGCATTAGCAATACATTAACTACTAACCCCCCCACAAACACGCACAGAAGGAACCGATTATACATTCACCCTAACCAAAATAAAAGTCAACAGTACAAATCATTTCCCTTGGAAGAATAGTCAACATGAATTAAACAATGGAAGAGCAAAACAGAAAAACGAAACGAAGGGAGTAGAAGACATCCAAACTAGTGCAAGCGAGTTCAGGTTGAGGGTATTAGGTGGGTTTAAAATACAAGCAGTGTGGTGTATGTGCAATTGGATCAGTTATGCATGTCGTCATGCACCATGCTGCCGGTGGCTCCTTCCCTCCTGATGCCAGGTGTGTGTGTAGTTGTGGCACTGATTGTTTTGAGTGACAGCTCAGAGTGAACACGTTTAAAGCTCTTAGCTCTAATGGCTATGACAGTGCTGAAATGTTAGCGCCATGCAATCCTGCTGGAAAATGATAGTGTGTGTGTGTGTGTGTGTGTGTGTGTGTGTGTGTGTGTGTGTGTGTGTACGCGTGCACTTGTTTGTGTGTGTGTGTGTTGGACCATCCACCACTGTAATCATGGTTGACAACAATCACCCAAATATACTTGTTATGGCTACCTTCCTTCTGACTAAACCGAGGAAAACAAAGCATGTCCGAGAGTTTCTAAGATTTCATATTTGGTGACCTGCTGTTTGTGGTGTTGCAAGGTAGTGTAGTTGTGTTTGTGTGTGTGTGTGTGTGTGTGTGTGTGTGTGTGTGGGTGTGTGTGGGTGTTACCCTAGATGGCCTCTTTTGTTTTGGCTGTCGGGCTGGGATGAGCGGCTGAGGTATAGGTGAGGGAAAGGTATTTCCGTGACAAAGGGTTAAGCTTCCAGGAAACTTCGTCAAATGGATTTTCCATTTAACTAGAGAGTAATCGACTCTATACAAAAAAAACACCTTGACAGCATAAGGTGGGAGTCTGTCGGGTAACAAGTGGGATATCAGGTGTCCAACTTCTTTTATTGTCTGTCTCTGTGGCACGAGTAACTAAGACACACTTATAATAAATCATAGTAAAGGGTTTAACTGAGACCCCCATGACTCATTTTGCTCTCATCCATTATGGGAGGTTTTTTTTTTGTTTTGTCACTGTTAAAGTAAAAAGCACTTTGAAGCAGTGACCTTTTCCATAATGAGGAGACCCATTTTTGATAAGCATTAGTCCATTGAAAGCATTTGATAAGTGTGGGAACCCAATCTAAGAGCATTTCTAATGATATATATAATTTACTCCAAAATGCTTTACCTTTATATAGGCTATAACTTATAGCCTGTGAAACTATACAGGTATACAGTATATGCTAACGTTAACACCATTAGAATACATTTTTATAGCCTATAATAGTGTACTCCAATGGTGTTAACTTTTTCCTCAATTAACGAATGATCAAGTTGAACAACTAATGATTTTTGAAACCTCTCGAAGGACCCTTGTGGGTCCCCGGACAGCAAGCTTTAAAGAACCACTGCCAGAGGCGCTGCGCATACGCACACGCACGGACAGCCCATGGGTGGAGTTTAAGGTGGGAAGTCTCTCTTGCGGGATTTCCTCAGAAAGACATCGGAACTTAGCCCTGACTTGATGCCGCACTGTGAGGAATCCAAGGTAGGAGCCCCGTCACCTGTGAAGAATGTGGACCTTACCAAGCGGCGTCTGCGCAACCTAGCTACCGCGCAGCTTTTGCGCTGAATTCGGAACAAAAAAAAGCATATCCATAATCTTCGGGTGGAATGGAAGTGGCGACAGTGGTTCCATCACGCCTCAAACCCTGCTCACGGGCAGCGCGTAAAACCGAGTGGCTGCGCAGCGCCCTGGCCCATCACCACCGACCCGAGCCCGACCCGGAAACGTGCTTCGAGAACGAGATCGTCGTCCTGGCGACTGGCATAGACCAGTATTTGCAAGAGGTATTCCACCACCTGGCCCACCCGAACCGGGACGACACCGTGTCGGCAGAGGATTTCACGGTGCTGTGCGCTGTGCTTGGACTGTCCGGAGACGGAGAAGGTGCGCGCAGCAAGGGAGCGGGGGACGGGGAGAAGGAGGATGAGGAGGAGGAGCTGGTTGAGTTTCAGAACATCTGCTCCGGGCTGCCCGGCGAGTTGTCCTTCAAGGACTTCCATTCGCGGCTTTGCGAATACTTCCGAGTGCGCAAAAACGGGAGTAGCCCCCTGCGCCTGGCAGTCACCGAGGAGACGGAGCTGGTGGAGCGAGAGATCCGGCTCCGGTGGCCCCGGGTCCGGCGGAGGAAGTACGTCAGCTTCGATCTGTCCGTGGAGCAGAGCAGATCCTCCAAGGCTCTGAAGGACAAAGCCCAAGGAGAACCTTATGAGACAGGTAGCGTCGTGAGCGATACTGTTTAATCATCATGCATCTTTGATCAACACCATTTTTACCTCTTATTAGGACTTATCGTACAATTAAACAAGGTTAGGATTTTCAACTTCAACGTGACCTTGTTAATATGAAACAAAGGTTCTTAATAATATAATCCAGTTGTTAATGCAAATTCTACACCTTGCCACCTACTATTCGTTTGTGTATATCGGCTAGGACTGTAGATGTGAGGTTTTTCTTATCCACCCTTGTCTTTCCTTGCTATCAATCCTGTCCTCTCCCCCTTTCTTATCCTCTCTACGCCTCTTCTCCCCCTCATCAAAATTATTGATAGGCATGGTTTAACACTCTTGCTGATGCCATCGACCAAGGCATTGGTCGGTCTAAAGCTGGATTTGGTCCCCGGTCACCCTGCTGTGGCTACAAACTGCTCCTAAATGGTTAGGATGGTTTAAATGCAGAGGGCAAATTTACCCATGGGGATTAATAAACTTCTTCTTCTTCTTCTTCTTCTTCTACTTCTTCTTCTTCCAGCCCATTTGGAGGCAGCAGCTCTGAGGGAGCTAGTGGAGGACCTCCGCTCGGCACTCCAGGGGAGCGATGCCCGCTGCCTGGCCCTGGAGGTGGCACTCAGACGGGAGAGGGCACAAGCTCCCACGAGCCATCCCATGTTGCTGCGACAAAGGGGAGGGAGAGAAGGAGGAGTAGGAGGAGGAGACGGGATGAAGAGAGGCGTCCAAAGCTGTCATGGTGGGGACCCGATCCTCAGGGAGCTGAGGCTCATCCGCTCCTCGCGGGACGGACAGCTGGAGGAGGCCATCAAATTCAATCAGCGCCTGGAGGACGAGCTATGCTGGGCCTACGAGGAGGTTCGACGACTCGCCGGGGTGGACTCTGCGCTGCGGAAGGAGAATGCTAAAATCAGGTCATTTTTAACACCTGTTGTCCAACCATGGTACGGGCTCTATAGGTTTTGGGGATGGGTGATTTAATTGATGGTTGATGGACTGATAGGCACTTGGGTGTATTGAGGAGTTGATGGTTGAATGGAGGGATGGATAGACAGAGAGACAGGTAATCTAATGCTGCTGTGGGTTTCTGTTCAGGAGGCGAGCGGAAGAGGCCAGGGAGGCTCTGAAGCTGGGGCTGCAGAGAGTGCGGATGATCCAGGAAGAGGCCCAGACAGTCCCAGAGCTACAGAACAGGGTCACACAGTTGGAGACTGAGCTACAGCAGTACAGGCATGGTGTACAAATGTCTCTGCGAGTGTCTTTGCATTATGTCTTTAAACAGCGTTGGCATGTCTTGCTACTAAACGAAACTGTCCAGAGGCCCCCCCCCCACACTTAATCTGTGACTATCGACTGCAGTCGATCTGTATTAGATTTAAAAAAATATATATTCTCCTAACCCTCCCATATTCACAGTGTACTGGTACAGTGATATTTCATAGACATTGGTGGTTGAGAGACAGGGAGGAAAATGTGGGGCAGGGGGAACATACCAGTAATTAATTTCAAATTGGAAGACAATATTTCTTGTCTTACTCTTTTGCCATTGAGAGAGCGACAGAGAGAGAGAGAGAGAGAGAGCATTTCACACAGTAAAGCTTCAATGCCTATGTATTTTCTCAGACTAGACAAGGCTTCTCTACCAACTATAACCAGCACTTTTTCCAATGCCTGACCCAATACCTGTCCAATGCATGACCGAATGGCTGTGTACCTGCGTAGAGAGCAACCGCTTTGGGAGTGGGATCAAAGGCATAAAGCATTACTAACTTCTTGGAAGCAAGAGGAGCAATGCCTGACTTTATTGGACAGGCCCAAACTCGCCATTCGAGCTAGAGACATTCAAACGCACACACACACACAAACACACACACACACACACACACACACACATACACACACACACACACACACACACACATAGGGTTGCAGATGAAATAAATATCCCAGGACATTTTGGAAGTCGGAGCCTGCAGTAATGTTTGGTTGAAGTGCCTGCAATAAATGTGCAGCCTCCAGTACGAGCTGACTGACATTTGAGGTATGTCTTTTATCCCCCTCCCATTCAGATCCCACTGCACCTGCATGGCCGAGCCCACCCACAAACCCTTCTGCCCAATGGGAGAGGACGACACCTGCGGCAGGACAGGTGAGTGACCGAAACTTGACAGATCGCTGAAACAGACATAGAGTGACAGAGTGACAGAGAGTAACTATGATTAGCACTCTATCGAAGTAGGTCATGAAGACATCTTTAGGCTGCTGTACAGTAAGTATGGCATGGCCTGTCTATCGTCGTTTTGCCTTAATGACTGAACTGACACAAACATGGGATTTCTCAGAATAGGCTTGAGTTTAATAATCCGGAATGTTCCTGTAATTCTGCATTGTGTGCGTTATCATTTGAAATGAAATATCTCATGCGGAAAACAACGGGGAACAAATGCTTACAGAGCCAGCAACCACGTCAAGTCTCTACTCTCTATTCCTGCTGCCTTCTCAGGTGGGGAGTGCCTCCAAAGGGCGGTGGAAGGGAGAGCGGCTTCAGACGAAGAGGATGAGGAGCGGAGTAAAGGGAGAAAGGAGGAACAGTGCTGCCTGTCGGAGATGAAGAAGCTGATCAGCCGACTGCACGGCTGTGGCAACGGGTGAGCGGAAGTATTTTGTATGGCCTGAATTAACCTTAATTACTGATAGTTTTCATGACATCTTTAGTTTCATTCAATTGGTTTATCACCTATCTCTAGCATCTCATGCCTGCATGTACTGTACACACCTTTATCTGCAGTTCCTCTTCTCTCCCAAGGTGTCCAAACTCTGCCCTGAACACACTCCTCTCTCAGAACCATCACCTCCACGACCAAAACCCTGTTGGGGCATCTGCAGATGTCCGGGGGCGCGGACGAAATGGACAACCCCAGCCAGAGAAGGTAAAGCGATAAATGACTAAAACTAAATTTAACCTAGAAGCATCAAATTCACATTCTCTATCTTTGTGGGCCAGGGCCAGAGGCAAAGGGGGGAGGAGGGTCACAGGCTGGAAGAAACCGAGAGGGCCCGTCTGTCCCTGCTGGAGGAGAAGCTGACGGATGCCCTGACTCTGCTGCTGCAGCTTCGCAACAAGGTATACACACACACACGCACACACACACACGCACACACACACACACCTACACACACACACACACACACACACACACACACACACACACGCGCACACTGCTAGTGGTTATTCTTACACTGACATCTGTCACCTTTATAGGTGTTGCTCTTTATTGTTATAGTCTCTTGAGCTCCCCCTTCAGCTAAATATTTTTTTGCAGTTCTTATTATATATATATATATATATATATATATATATATATATATATATATATATGAGTAGTAGTAGTAGTAGGAGTAGTAATATATTATGATTATATTAGCTATTGCCATTAGTTATTTTATTCTTGTAATCTTGTATTTATTATTCTTGTAATTTGGAGTAGTTTTTCAGTCATTATTAAGTTAAGTTATTATTAGTACTATTATTATTAGGGGTCCAGCTAGTCTATGGATGTCATGGATCCGCTGCACTCACAGACAAGATGAATAAAATGTGTATTTGGGCAGTCCAGACATGCCGTCATACAAATTTGATCCAGATCGGTCCATTATTGTTGAATAATTTAGTAAAAAACTGTATTGGTTTATTGCATGTGAAATGACACACACAGGTCACATGATAGCATTACAGTCTACTGATTGGTCAGCAACTGGGTCCTCACCAAGATGGCAGAACATTCAGATACATTGCAGTGTAGACAAACCCAGGGACAATCTGAATAAGATGTGTATTCGGGGCAGTTCCAACATGGCCTTGTTCAAATTTCTTTCATATCAGTTTAGTACTGTGGATGGAGTTTGTGATCACTATTCGCCACCTCACCAAGATGGCGCCACTTACAGCATGCATGCACGATGGAGTACACAGATCACATGATAGCACCGCAGTCTAGTGAAACAGATACAGTCGCAATTGGACTTAAACTAAAGGAATATAAGATACAAACTCTTAACCATACAAAGTTACAAAGTGACAGGTATTTGTTTATTACTATTAAACTTTATTATGTAAAAAAAATCTGTTTATTATATTACCAGAAGACAATTGTATTAAACAAAGCGCAGTGTATTAAACCTCATAAATATATATGCTTCTGAGGACAACTGGCACGCAGAGTAAGTTCTACAAAATAAAAACCCAATAGCATCACTGTCTGACTTTATAGACATTCCAGAGATATCAATGTATACAAACTTACTGAATTACAATTACTGGAAACAATAACAATAAGCAATTTCATAATAGTTTTGAAATAAATTCATTCTTTTGCGTTTTTGGGTTCCCTTCCAGATGCCTCAAACAATGACAACTAAATTGTGCAACCCAAGACACACAATTTATTTCATTATACGTATATCCTCTACAATTGAAATCAGTTAAACCACTTACCTCAGTTTATTTATTTATAGGTTTATAAAATACATAATTATTGTGAAGGCAGTTTTCTTTTGATTTACAAAGTGCCATAAATCAATTATGTTCCCCAAAATGGATTAATAATCATGATAAATAATCGTCATCACAATACTGACGAAAATAATCATGCTTATCATTTTAGCCATAATCATGCAGCCGTACTTCAATATGGAAACCACCATTAGTAGGGACACACCCACAGCCGCAAACATCGCCCGATCATAGAATTACACTGTAACCAGGCCGGTTAATGAACTTCTGCCGTCACAAAACACACCGGAACAGAAAGCCAAAGCACACTCATCCATTGAACTTTAACGACAGGCTGACTACCCTGGACCCCGTGTATTGCTGCCTGCAGCTAGATTTATTATTATTATCATCATCATTATAAGAGATAGGAGGTTTGACTCTTTTTACTGACTTGAGTTTGTATGAGTCGAGTTTTCGAGACACTCGAGTCACAGAGTCAGTCACCCACAGCTTGGGGAATCCCCCAACGGCTCCAGCGGCCACAGTGCATGCGCACCATAGACCGGCCGAGCCAGGTAACTTCCCGTTTAGCCATCAGCTTACTTGAATTTCTTTCCAACTTTCCAAATGTTATCGGACAGAATGGATCAAATTGTAATGCAATGACACTCAAAAAAAAAAATCCACTGTTTTACAGCTGCCACTTTTCCCATGTGTGTGTGTTTCCGGGAAAAATGCTTTTTACTATGTTTCAAGATTCAAGATTCAAGATTCAAGATTTTTTATTTGTCACATACATATACATACTTCCATACATATATGCAGTGAAATGTAATGCAACGCACCCGGTGATAGCACACAATATGTCCTAGGAAAAAATAGAAAATAAAATAAAAAGTAGAAAATTCCTTTCTAATAGACCGACTAACTGACTCCTAAAACGTAATACAGTAAGTGGAATACTTATAGAATAAGATAAAAATATATAGAATAAAATACAATAAAAATGAATTGAAATAAAATGGAATAGATAGAAGGAATATGCCTATGTATATACAGGTATGTGCATTTAAAGCGGCATGTGAATTAAAGTGGCATGTGAATGTGAATAGAGGGGGTAGTGTTTGGGATAATACAGCACAGTATACAACAGTACGGCGCAGCAATACGGCATCACGAACAACCCTGAACAGTGATACAGTATGCGGTACAGTATGCTACATACAGTACAGTAGGTAGTGGAGCCTAGTGTATGGCTCAGTTAGGACCCCTGGTGAGGTCAGCGTTGACAGTTCTAATGGCGTGCGGGAAAAAACTCCGTCTCAGTCTCTCTGTTCTCGCTGTGTGACTGCGGAGGCGCTTTCCTGACCGCAGCAGCTGGAACAGTCCGTTGTTGGGGTGATGAGGATCCTTCATGATCCTACGGGCTCTGCTACTACACCTCCTGGTGTATAACTCCTGCAAGGGGGGGAGGGTAGTTCCAGTGGTACGTTCAGCTGAACGCACCACCCTCTGCAGGGCCCGCCTGTCCTGGGCAGTACAGTTCCCAAACCAGGCAGTGATGTTGCCTGTCAGGATGCTCTCCACTGCTCCAGAGTAGAAGGACTTGAGGATCCTCACCGAGACCCGGAATTTCCTCAGCTGCCTGAGGTGGTAGAGACGCTGCCTCGCCTTTCTCACCAGAGTGAGAGTCAGAGTGAGTTTGCTGACGTTCAGGTGTAGGCTGTTGTCCTGGCACCAGAGTGACAGGTCAGCCACCTCCTCGCGGTAGGCCTTCTCATCGCAGTCGGTGATCAGGCCCACGACCACGGTGTCGCCAGCAAACTTGATGATGGTGTTGGAGCTGGACCTGGCCACACAGTCGTGTGTGTACAGGGAGTACAGTAGGGGGCTGAGGACGCAGCCCTGGGGGGATCCTGTATTCAGGGTGAGGGAGCTTGCCATGTACTTCCCCACCTTGACCACCTGGGGGCGGCCTGTGAGGAAGTCCAGGATCCAGGTGCACAGCGGACCATTCAATCCGAGCTCCAACAGCTTGACAGCCAGTCTGGTGGGGACTATGGTGTTGAAAGCTGAACTATAATCAATGAACAGCATTCTCACATAGGCCCCCTTCTGGCCATCCAGGTGCGTGAGCGTGGTGTGCAGTACCTGGGAGACCGCGTCATCCGTGGATCTGTTCTGCCGGTACGCGAACTGCAATGGGTCCAAGGTGCGGGGAAGGGAGGCGCAGATGTAATCCTTAATCAGCCTCTCAAAACACTTCATGACCACCGAGGTGAGGGCCACCGGACGGTAGTCATTCAGGCAGGTTGGAGAGGCGATCTTCGGCACAGGAACGACGGTGGACCTCTTGAAGCAGGACGGGACCACTGATTCAGCCAGGGAGATGTTGAATATTGTGGTGAACACCGGAGCTAGCTGGTTAGCACAGGTCTTCAGTACTCGCCCAGATATGCCATCTGGGCCCGCAGCTTTCTTGGTGTTCACCTGCATCAAAGCCCTCCTGACCTCGTGCACGGACACTGAGAGTGCGCGCTCGTCCCAAGCGGTGTAACTCCAATTAGCCGGCGAGCTAGCGGTGCTGCTGCCAGACTCGAACCGCGCATAAAAGGAGTTCAGTTGGTTGGCCAGGGAGGCGTCCACACTCGTGGCTGGGGAGGAGCTGCTCTTGTAGTTTGTTATTGTTCGCAGCCCCTCCCACAAGCGTCTTGTGTCCCCCCGCTCCATCTGCAGCTCCACGGTCTCTCTGTACGTCCGTTTGGCGTCCCTCACCGCCCTCCGCAGATTGTACGACGCCGCTTTGTAATTGTCCATGTTACCAGATACAAGACCGTCGTTGTAAGCGGCCGTGCGCGCATTCAGAACCAGGGGATGGATTTATCAACCCATGGTTTCTGGTTTGGAAATATCCGAACTTTCACCGTGGGAACGATTTCATCCGCGAGCGTAGCCACAAAACTCACTACAACCTCCGTAAACTCGCTGACGTCACTTGAACTTGTTTGGAACATGTCCCAGTCTACGTCAGTCAGAGCGTCCTGAAGCGCAGCCTCTGATTGGTCCGTCCACCGCTTCACTTCCCTTGTCATCACCAGATCCCGCGCGATCAGAGGCCTGTAAACCGGAAGCAGCGAGATCGCGGCGTGATCTGATTTCCCGAAAGCAGGGAGCGAGACGGGCTTGTATCCGTTCTTGTAAGGAGTGTAACAATGGTCCAGAGTTCTGTCTCCCCTGGTGGCACACGTGATGTGTTGGTGGAAATTCGGCAGAACTTTTTTAAGGTTGGCCCTGTTAAAGTCCCCAGTCACCACCACAGCCGCGTCGGGATGTCTGTTCTGAAATCCGCACAACACATCGTACAGAACCGACAGAGCTGCGTCGGTGTCCGCTTGCGGTGGGATGTAAACGGCTGTAATGATGACCGTGCTGAATTCCCGGGGGAGATAAAATGGACGGCATAGTATGGTCAGCTGTTCCAGGTTCGGCGAGCAGGAGTGGGAGAGGAATCTGGTGTTGTTGCCGTTACACCAGCGGTTGTTTACCATTAGGCAGACGCCTCCACCTTTGGATTTCCCCGACTCTCCCGTTCTGTCGCCGCGGAACACGGAGAAGGCCTCGGCTGGACGTATGGCTTCATCCGGCACCAGTGGGTTCAGCCATGTTTCCGTCAGGCAGAGGACGCAACAGTTCCTCGTGTCTCGCTGGAATTGAATCCTCGCTCGAAGTTCATCCATCTTGTTCTCCAGGGACTGGACGTTAGCAAGAAGGATGCTTGGCAGAGGTGGACGGTAAGGTTGCGTCCTCATTCTGACCCGAATGCCGCCTCGTTTACCTCGGTGCTTCCTCCGTGGGCCCGCACGTGGAACAGCGACTCCATTTTTGTTGTTGTTGCGAGTGGTCCCGCGTAGGATTTCCGCCGGCCACTCTGCTCCCACGGATAAAAAGTCCCAAAGTTGTTCGTTTAGGGAAATTTTTATATCCATGAGTGCATCGCGGTCGTATGAGTTAATTGTTGTTGTTTTTCTGGCGAACATTGTGATAAAAAAAGGAAAAAAATACTAAAGAGTAAGAAAGTAACCGGAGCGCCGGCGCAGGCGACCGCTAGGGGCGGCGCCACTATCGCCAATATGTCAAATTGTCTATAAAGCCCGCCGCTGTTCCTGGTGCCTTGCTCAGAAGAAGCACTCAACCAATCAGAGCTTCTCTCACTGACTCAGGACTCACAAGCAACGAGTCAGACTCAGAGCTGCTCAACTCGAGTTGACAGCCGACTATCAAGTCATCCAGTCATTCACTTGCACCTGCTGAACCAATGAGTTCCATCCACTCCCAATTAGTTTTAATTTAAATTTAAATGTAATTAAAATTTTATGATCAATCAGAATCGAGTAGTAGTAAACTGCTAATAAGGGACTTATTGAAATTCATGGACGGTTACTGACTGTCATTGTGGCAAGGAAGTTGTGGGTTATGGAACGCCATGCAGAGTCAGACCTTCAAGGCTGGGAGAGCGAGTACTGAGTGAGTCAGGGACTCGCAACCCGACGGGGCCAGGCTCCGGCCTGGGAGAGGGAGTACTGAGTTGAAATAAGGGCCAAAGTGTTTTTTTTTTATCACAGGGCTAGGTTAAAACAGTAATTAACTTGATACATTTCCACAAATACAGTTAATATAACAGTTGATAATAGTGTGAGTGACATGTTGTATAGCTAGTAGCAGGTAGGAGGGGCGAGGTTAGTGAACGAGTTAGTAAAGACGAGGACTCGTCCCTCCCAATATATATATATATATATATATATATATATATACCCACAGTATATTATAACAGCATATATGGTCCATACTAAACCATATTACAACATACCACTTACTACTAGTACTATCATTACGTATTGTTACTATATACTAATGTAACATAACATACTTAAACTTTACTTTAGTAAACCACCTGTTGATATTGGGCGAACTAGTTAGTATCCCTGTGAACTTGTATTATATATGTGCTTGTGTTACTGAATCTCTCTCTGGCTAGAACGTCTCTCGCCGGGCTCTGGGGAAGATCTTGATGGACACTCTGGACATCTGCAGCAGGAATGCACATGGTACGCCCTGTTTGAAACAAAGTGTTCCAAAAGTCTTCTGCTCTCTGTCTTTCGAAAATGAACCCTGAAGAGAATCGATAAATCACCTGTATTTGGGGGGCTGGCGGGGCCTCATCGTGTTCTCTCTTCCTCAGCTGCAGGTCCCTCCCAGGTGCTGCGGGTGGCCGACGCGCTGTGCGCCCAGCTGTCCTCCAGCGAGCTCCTGCGAGACGGGGGAGTGGTGGAGGGAGGAGCAGCAGGGGGAGGAGGGGATGCTGGAGAAGGAGCCGGGATGAAGGGGGGAGGGACGCACATGTCCCGGCCGTCGGCCCGACAAGCCGGCGGTGGCAGCACTGGCCCTCTGATCATTTCCTGTTAGCGTTTTGGGCCTCGCCAACTACACGGTTGTACAGAATCTACCAATATATTTTTATTCAGGCCATTTTCCTATTCTAAAATATTGATTTTAAGGTATTTCATTTTTTTTTATTTTATCAGCATAATTTCTTTTGTATCTTTCTACATTGTATATACAGTATATATACTTTAATGTATTCATTGCGTTTTATTTTTATTTTTATACAATTCTGAATTCAGCATGAAGTATTTATATTTATAACCACCTTAATAAAAATCTATATTTCAATAGTCAAAGCTGGAGGTCACACTGTGTCTCCAAGGTCAGAGGAATTAAATGAGTGATTTATTTTTTGTCATATATTTTGTGAAGTTTCATAGTTCATACATAATCTACTGGAATGCAAACAGAAGTTTAGACGTTGTGCCCCAAAGGGCCACTAGAGTTCCTTTAAGTCATGTGCACTCATGGTAAATTCAAATAACAAATATTGACACCTGGTGGTGATTTGTGGTAAAACATGACGGCAGTATCTCCCACCGCGATTAAAAATAATAATAATAATAATAATAATAATAATCAGCAAAAAACATCGACATTTTTGACTTTAAAAATCTTTTTAGAAATCTAAAAAATAAATTGTGAATTCAAATCATACATGTATTTCATAATGAAAAGTTGTGTCCACACACCTCTCAGTCTGACGTCCTCATGTTGTAGCAAAAACAAACCTGTACACGTGTGTGTGTTATTGTATGTGTAAATAAAGGCTAAAGTCGCTAGAATAAAAAACACCCTAAAAGTAACAGTGGACCTGATGAACTGCTGATGAAGGAGATGAGAGGAGAGAAGATCCGAGTACCGGTAATAATAGAGGGAGAAGGAGAATGGCCCTTTTGTTATCTGCTAAAGTCATTTATGTCAAAGACAAAGGACTTCATTCATTTTGCGAATGCACAAGACAAAAGCAAACAGAGAGAGAGAGAGAAACAAAGAGTCACTGTTTAAATGAACAGTTCTACACAACAGCCATGTAACCGATACATCCAGCTCCAAGATCTTCAGAAGGGAAATATGATTTAAGTTTCATTTTAATCGCGAGCTGCGATCAGCATATGAGCCGTGTTGACCCATCTATCTATCCATCTATATATATATATATATATATATATATATATATATATATATATATATATATATATATATATCTCTATACATATATATATATACATACACACACACACACACATACATATACATACACACAAACACACACACACACACACACATATGTATATATTTCCAATTAACATCTCAATGGAAATTATAGTATGTTTCTCCATTGACTGACACTTCTGGGGGTTATTTTGACAAATAAAAAATATATTTTAAAGAGTAAAGTTTCTTGGAAAAAATCTTTCAGGGCATGATACGAGGACAGCCTAAATGACAACCAATTTCATTAATAGTCATCACAGTGTTAATAACTGAATTTCATAAATCTCCATAGATGAATTGTATTTGACCATGGCAGAAAATAAAGTAAACAAAAATAACAGTCTGAATAATAGCAGTAATTTGATTCTTCTGCAAACCCCACAACGAAGAAGTACAAAGGAACACACAGAGGAGCTGAGGGATGATATGAAATCACAAGTCCTTTATTTCCAGAAATTTACAAATTCCTGCAGGGGGCGCAAGAGAGCGAGAGAGAGCGATAGATGGAGAGAGAGGGAGAGAGATAGCCCCCCTTTCACCTCGGAGATGGAAGAGATAGATTTTTACAAGGGAGGGAGATACATAAACCTTGGCCTGAGTATACATACAAGATTAGACTTTTTTTTTTGTTTGTTTCTTTTTCTTAGTGGTTAATTACGTGTGCCTTAAAGGGGACCTATTATGAAAAACTCACTTTTTCAGTGCTTTTGTGCACATACATTTGGGTCTCTGATGGGCCTACTAACATACAAACTGTGAAGTGAGACAGTTTTTGTGAGCTGCCTTGGTCATAAAACATGTGATTTAACAAGCCGTCCAGATTAGTGTCTCAGTCCTACTGTTACTAACTGCTCCCCGGGCACTATTACATGGCAGCCCACTGCTTCTAGATGCGTCAATTACTAGGATGGGTAAAATGCAGAGAAATGCTTTTAATTGCCTCAGTACTTGTACTCTGTGAGATAAGTGAAAGTTTACATACTTATGGAATCCCACTACTCATGCTCAAACCCCATTGGCTCACAGAGCCCTACTACGCATGCTCAAACCCCAATGGCTCACGGAACCCTACTACTCGTGCTCAAACCCCATTGGCTCATGGATCCATACTACTCATACTTGAAACCCAATGGCTCACAGAACTAGGGGCCAGGCAGCTCATTTACATCTAAAGCGACACACTGAAGCAGCCTGTTGAGAACAGGAGGGTTAAAGAGGTATGGTAGAATGGCTCGCATGTATAATCTGAGTGGTATTTTCAGCAAAAAAATTCAAAGAAATGGTTTTTGGGGCATCAGAGAGCTATACTAACCTGTTGAAAATGAGTATAATAGGTCCCCTTTAAAAATCATTCCTAGCGCTGCGATGTGGGTGGATGGTGGACGGTCAGAGGGGGAGGGGGTTAGGACAACGGCCCAAAGATTTAAGGTCTAGAAGTCAATGGGAAATGTGAGGTAACCACGGTAACCAGAAGGATATAGGAAGGCCGGGTGTGTTACAACACAAAAAATCATTAATATATATTGATATATACACTAGAGAGAGATGATTTCCTGTGTTTTGTACCTCTTTGCAAAAAAAAAAAAGACGGTCAAATGGTCAAAACCACTGTTGCTGATACATATTTTACAAATGTAATTTATTTTGACTTGGATTACAATTTATTAAGATTCATCACCCATTTATAGCCATATCATCCCCCACGCTATAAAAATTGTAATTACATTACAACATCAAAATCAACGTAGATGTTAATTAAAGCTAATTATAGAGATGCTACTCTGTGGTGAGCCTCGCTCCTGATTGGTCGGCCATTGAGTCGAGCCTGGCTCTGATAGGTTAAGGCCGCTCTACGTCTTCTGAGTAATGTCGTTGTGTGTGGAGGTGCGATAAGTTTGTCGGTGACCTGTATTAGGCACTTTGCTATACTCTGACAATCTGTCCGAAAGCTCTACTGGCCCATTGCGGAAAGAAAGAGAAAAAAATAAAAAATAAAAGAGAGAAAAAGAAAAAAACAACAAAAAAAAAAACAAGTTACATTAAGACGGTGACAAAGAACCCGAGCCAAAGGAAACGATGAAATAAAAACATTATTTATAATAATAAATATCATCTGTACAATTTTGTTTGTGTGCATCTAAAAATAAATAGACAAAGCATGAATCGCCCCCCCCCACCCCCCCCACGCCGGTTGACGGTTAGGTCAACCGGCACAAAAGTATTCACAACTTTTCATTGAGGAAGAGGCAGGAGCTCTGGCACAAGGTCACACAGATAGATAGAAGACAGACGCAGGTCTCGGAAGAGTTCATGAGCACGGGTCTTTCTGGAGCGTTCCATTCCTCGAGGCTCTAGAATAGAAGACATGTTGCCCGGACACGGGAGAATGTCGGGACTTGAATTTCCGAAAGTAGAAAGGCGACCATCGAGGGTCTCAGTGGCGCTCTCTGGCACCCGTTTTTTTGTTGTTGAATTACAGTACTGCGAATGTGACCAGCGCTTTGCTCGCGTGACGCAATAATCACGAAGGACGGACTGAATGTTAAAAAAAAACAAAAAACAGGATTAGGGAAGACAGCGAACAGAAAAAGAAGACAATTAAAAACGCTAAATCTCACAGTAAAGACTTTTGTTTTTCAATTTTAGAAAATCAGGCGTGACTCCTAACAACAAAGGAAAAAAAAGTCTAAAAAGGCATTGTGATGATGGACGAGTCTTTTTTTGTTTTGTTGTGTATCAATACTATGCACTTGTTTGCTGGACCCTCGAAAAAAAAAAAAAAAAGAAAACAGTACAGATATGCCATCTGAAACGAAACGGTTAGGTCAACCATCGCATGCGAGATTTTGCCCAATTTCAAGCCAGGTTCTACCTCTGCTTCTGTCTCCTGTGTTTCCAGCGTCCGTACTTGGCCGTGTGCTTTTATTCTCATTTTTACATTCCATGGCTTTCTGGACCTAGTCCCTCTTCTCCCTGACCTCTGAGCCCTTACGAAGCGTTGGGGGGCCAAAACAAGTGTAAGTGTGTGTGTGTGTGTGTGTGTGTGTGTGTGTGTGTGTGTGTGTGTATGTGTGTGTGTGCAGTACCAGTATAGTCACCCACCAACGATAGAAGTGGTGGGTCGGAGAGTAAAAGACAAGAGTCGATTGTGCGCAAATGTCCGTGGACATTTCTCGAGATTCTATTTTCTGTCTGAAGTCATTAAAACTTAAATTCCACTCCAATCATAAGTTTCCATCCACGGAGAATTGAAGAGAATTACTCCCCCCCGTGTCCACTCTGTGTTTCAGACTCAGAGTTAAGCCGTTTGCTAATGAGGCTGTTGCCTAACAGGATTTGGGGTTGTTACATCTCTGCCCCCCTTCCCAGACAAACCCCTGTAGTACAGTTATTTTTTGCTTACGTCACAAGGCCAAAGCGTGTGAGAGAAGGAGAGGAGGAGGGAGTGAAGCGCTTCAAACAAAAACAAGGTGGTGGTGCTGGGGGGGGGGGGGGGTCAGCCCTATGCACGCCACTAAATCAACATTAGGTTCAAAATGTCATATTTGACGTAATATTATCTCTATCACATAAGCACTTGGTGATTAAGCATTCTAGGCTCGTCTCTGTTTCTTTTTCTTTTTTTCTGTTCATCTTTCTCATTTTTCAAGTGTTAAAAAGACTGCTGTCTTTACAAAGCGGGTCCTGCCGCGGCCCCCATTGAAAAATAATGAGGACCGGCCCGCCAGATACAACGGATATCGATTTGTATCAAGTTCATCTACTAAAAACCAACAAAAATAATTATCATAATAATCATGGTGGAAAATAAAAAATATATATATAAACAACAAAAAGTAGTTGGACTCTGTTATTTAGTAAAAAAAAAGGAAGAAGGAGAAGGGAGAGGAAGTGTGGTGTTTCCGAATGGGTCATTACTTAGGGACTTAGCTGGACGCATGTGATGTGTTCATTGTGATCACTTCAGGTGGGCAAAAAATTAAAAATAAATAAAATGAAATTAAAAAAAGTTAAAAACCCACATATATTGTCCAGATACTGTGTCACCATTGTTCTCCTACAGATGGCGCGAGTGGCGCTTTGTGAGGGCGCAGCTCGCCATTTTGAAGTTAGCCCTTATGTTGATGTTGTTTTGGATCACATCCGGGTGGTTTTGTCGCCCCCCCCCCCCCCCCCAAAAAAAATACGTGTTGTTTTTTTTTGACTGTGCACTATGTATGTGTTTGATTTGTGCACAAATGAAAAAAAAAAGGTGTACATTTTCCATCATGATTATGGCCACTTTCAACGACACTGTTATACATACATGTTCAAGGGGTCACAATCATGTAGGGAAACATGCACTGTTACCACCCTTTTATGGTCATGTGTGAGTCATATATGCACAACATGTGTGACTGCTGTAGACGTTTTTGATACGGGTGTGTGAAAGTATTCCCCTGCCTGCCTGTGTTCCCCCACCTGTGTGCAAAATTTGTGTCTGCGCGTGCACGTGTGTGCACGTACATGTACATGTGTGTGCCGTTCAGTCCCCGACGTCGGTGTCCCTGTCTCCGATGAGCCACAGGATGTGGAAGCAGAGGGCCAGGAAGCCGGTCCCCAGCAGGTCCCCCAACGCCGTCAGGTACGGAATGGAGAAGTTGTCCGGGTCCATTCCTCGCCCCCACATCCAGTGGACCATCCAGTCGGCCAAATAGAGCAGGATCATCACCTGAGTGGGGCAGTTGTTTGAGGGTGTTATTAAGTTATAACATTTATGACATAAGTTTTTATATTATTATTATTATTATTATTATTATTATTATTATTATTATTATTTTGTCTTAATTTATTTAAGTATTATTATTGGTTTTATTTTTAATAATTTTTTGTTTTCTTTTATTGTTTTTCTTTTTTTTTCTTTTTGTAATTCATTTTTGAAATGTATATATATTTTTAACATGAATTCTGCTCGACTCCTTGCTGCCACCCAGAGCCCGACGGAGCAAACTGCACCTGCAGCAGCGCGGCGGCCATGTAGAAGGCAATGAAGATGGACGTCAGCGTGGTGTGACCTGCCCGCATGGAGTTGATGGTGTAGAGGAAGACCAGGTGTCCCGGGGCCACCAGGAGGAAGAGCACCCGGGCCGAGCGAGAGTTCACAGCTGGGGTAAAGAGAGAGAGAGAGAGAGAGAGAGAGAGAGATAGAGAGAGAGAGAGAGAGAGAGAGAGAGAGAGAGAGAGAGAGAGAGAGAGAGAGAGAGAGAGAGAGAGAGAGAGAGAGAGAGAGAGAGAGAGAGAGAGATTTTTAAAGCATCTTTATTTTAACAATTTCTCTAGTTCACAGTTACAGACAATACAACAAACACACTTGGTTCACTAACAGAGTCCTACACGTTAAAAACAGACTGGAAGCACAGGTCGTCCTCCACCAGGGAACAGATGGCGTCGTTAAAACACCACAGCTTGATGAAGACGTCCAGACTCTTCATCAGTCTGTGAAAGTTAAAATCAATCAAGACTCTGGCCCTGACCAGCGCTACAAACACTCTTCCTAAAACACTGTCCTTTCCCCTCAGTTTGTTCCTCCTCGTGAGGTAGATGGCCATCTTCGCTTCCCCTACTAGAAAATTAAGCAGTCGCCATTTCTCTGCGTTGGCCCTGTAGTATCTAGCCCCAAAAATAAAACAGTTTCTGGACCACTCCTCCTTAAAGAGCTTAAAACTTTCCTTTAAAAGACTAAAAAGCTCTAAAAGTCTGTCGCACTCTGCAAAACAGTGAAACACGGACTCTGGCAGTTTGCAGAATGGACATTCATTTGCGACCGAGAGAGAGAGAGAGAGAGAGCGAGAGAGGTCATGACATGACAATGCAATACTATTACTCTAATGATATACAGTAGATGTAGATACAGTTATAGACATACAGGTAACTCATAATTGAAAATGTCTGAAAACAACTATCAAAATACATCAACCTGGGTCATCCCCCAGGAAATGTTGAGCGTCAAACACTTCACTTCCTGAGTTCTGGGAAATTTTTATGCACAAATTTGTGCCTTTTCTGCACCAACTAATGTTGAGGTTGAGCTATTAATAACTTTGCTGGGGACCTCCTGGAACCTGTTAAAGGACTCCTGGTGGGACCCCCGCATCACGTGGAGAACCACTGGGTGCCTGCTCCCTAGGAAAGCTTTGACGGAGAGCTCCTAGTGATACTTTGTTGGCCAATGGGGAAGGTGTCTGCTGATGACGTCACACAGGTCCGCAGGCCTCGCCCCGCCCTACCCCCCCATGCATGGGAACAGCGCCGCTCCACAGTCACACGCACAAAGCGGAGGATGGGGGCGCAGCAGTACAGGGATGTGCCACCGCGTTCATATGGAAGGAAGGAAGGACACTTCAGGGACTTGGAAAAGAACTTGCCTGTTGATATTTTAATAGCCAGGATTTCGACTCTGTGAGGTAAGTGCAGGAGGTAAGTTAAGGTAAGTTTCATTTCTGAGGATTTAAATGTATATTTAATGCAACAGACAATTAATTATATTATATTATTATTATATAGAGCTTATAGAGCTTATTGTGCGTAATCACCGGGTGTCATGACATTTGAGTGCATATACGTATGTATTTGTATGTGACAAATAATCTCTTGAACTTGAACCTCAAAATGAAGTTTAGTAGCAACACACAAACAAATAAATAATATTCAAAAAATGAAGCGGTCAGAAAACAGGCTGCCGCAGACATGACTTGAGGAATTAGATCCAAATCACCACGGAAGGTTGTGCCAAGTTACACATCATTCAGATGTAGAGAGACCACTGCCAGGCAGACACTTAGGATAGACAAGACAATTCCAACCCCTGATTATACGGGGGGGAAAAAAAAAAGATATAAAATGAAAATTATTACTGAGGTCCGGACCTCGTGACCTCATAGCTGGCTACGGCCATGCTTTAGTACTGTAATACCACCTATACACACTATATGATATGATCTGATATGAAGGAAAACAATGGAATAATCTACACAGTCCACCCAACAACTTACTGGAACCAAAGAATGAGGTACAGGGTGTGGGGCATTTCCTGGGGACGGGATTTGGATCCCCCAAGGGAAGGCCATTCATGTGCAGGTAGGTGGATATTCGACTGGCCTGGACCGCCACCAGGTTACCCCCGACCCCTGGGGGTATACACAACACATGCATACATAAATATATACATACATATATACATACCTACATACATACTGTATATAGGAGCAATCTTTCTCAACGATCAATATGCCTTATATCCGCAATTTCTCACCATTTATAACTGGAGTGAACACTGCCATGCCAGCAAAGTTTGGGTTGGAGACAGTCTTGTCTAGAATCAGACCCCCAACACTGAGAACACACAGCAATTGGAAAAAAAACACATCAGTTAACAAACAAACAAAAAAAACATGCACCCCCATATACCTATTTTTTGACACACATATGTGTACACACACACATACCTACAAATATGACCCATTATTACAGCATAGTGAGTATGTTTTGGCTCAGTAGAACATGATAATTTACATTGTGGTGTGGGGATGGTGTGGTTTGAGCAGCCACACCTGACCTGGATATAGGTAATTAGGGACCCAGTATCAGAGTGGCTGCATTCTTGTTGCTCGTTGGTTGGTCTAATGAGCAACAGGTTAAATCCCCCATCCCCACACACACTCAAGAGAGAGGAGCCCTGTGTCCATCTGTTCTAGGGCTTGTTCTATCAAGCCTCTGCCCCATAATGAACTTGTCTGTTTTCTACAACCCCATCTTCTCTGTCTCTGTGCAAGAGGTCCGTGGTAGGCGAAACTGCCACACTGGCACCTAAACAGGGACTCTCCGGCACGAGGAAGGGACACAGAAGGCCGTTCATGTGCAGGTAGGTGGACAATCGACTGGCCTTGACCGCCACCAGGTCCGAATACGCCCTGGAGCCACCAGCGGGTTAACCGGCGGCCCCCGCACCAACCCTCTCCCGACTGGCAGCAGCAGCACACACGGAGTCCGGCGGAGGACCGGGGGAGAAGCAGCTGCAGCAACCACCTCAGGTAACCACTAGCAGCTAGCTTCTCCACCCAGCAGCCACCGCCGGGACCATCCAGCAGCCCAGCAGCGAGACCACCCCTCAAAGCAGCCCCCGCAACAGCCAAGCCCAGCCACGCCTCCACCAGCAGCAACACAGCAGCTTGAGGTCCCACGCTCCGGAAGGAAGGAGGGGAGTCTGCATCGTCGCCCTGGGGGAAGGAAGCCGGTGGACCATGCTGTTTTCTGGGGAACCACGTCCCCTTGAAGGGGATCAGTTAATTTATTTGGAACATTTGTTGGTTTAAGGTATGGGAATGGTATGTTTTATTTATTTTAGGTATAGTAACCCTGGGTCAGAGTCTGTATTTTACGCGGTTTTTTTTTGTTCTCTGCTTGGTGGGGGGTAGGCTTTGGCCAGGTATTCTCCCGGGCCTCAGTGTGGTACGGTGTGGTTTGAGCAGCCACACCTGACCTGGATCTAGGTAATTAGGGACCCAGGATCAGAGCGAGATCTGCTCCGGGGCTTGTTCTATCAATCCCCCTCTCCACAATAAACTTGTGTGTTTTCTACAACTCCATCTTCTGTGGCTCTGTACCGGAGGGCCCTGAATATGCCGCTTGGGTGGTGTGTGGAAGGCTGAACTACCATTATTAATTTCAATTCATTCCTAGGTTCAGGATGATCGATCAATCGATCAGTTAATGAAGATTTACCTAAATACTGCCATGACCAAGAATTGATTGTTCTGTTAGGAATGCACATATACATACATATGATATATACACCTTCACGAAACACTTATATTCTTTGCTTAATTCATAAATACAAACAAATTTAAACTTGGAAGACGTGAAAGGTAGATATAGATGATTCACAGTCTAAAAGTAACACATGTGCGTGAATTTACCTAATTGAAGTAATTTACATTTCAAGGGATTGCGTCACCGACTGCCATGTGAAAACCAAAATTTGTCATGTTTGTGCTACCTGCTGATCGCCATGGCGATGATGACAGGCTCCCAGCCTGAGTACAGGACCTCCCTGGTGGAAGGGATCTTCCTGGCAATCAGCACCCACAGTGGGCACAGCGCCACGAACACCGCGCACACCAGAGGGTTGGCGTAGTTGTTGTCATCTGGAGGAGAAGCCAAGTAAAACAACATAATGCGGGAATTCTCCAGAGGTGTGTGCATGAGCCTCTTATTAAATACTTCTAATTGACTGCTTTTAGACTTCCTGAGAGCCAAACGGAGGGAAAGAAAACTTCCGCTTACATTAAATAATCAGATCTGGACTGGACCAGAACGGGTGGATAAGTGTTCTCTACTCTGGCCACTGGGGGCCGCTGTTGTCGCTATTTAGAGGCTATGTTACATCTGCCATGGACACAGTACACACACAAGACAAGAATGTGCATTTCTTTGTGAATGACATGTAACCACACAACCTTAGTGCACGCAGTTTATTTTATTTACACTTTATTACTACAGCCAGGTGCTCAGAGTGAGTTAGTATGTGATTGCGACCCACAGTGGTTTTATGCCCCGCCTGTGTTTTACGGTTAGTTGTTTACGTACGTGTCTGTTGATATATCATGCAGTGAGTGTGTATCTGTGTGTGTCTGTCTTCCTTCCCTCATGTCTCAAAGCGGTGTGGAAAGCGCTGCATTCCGGTAGAGGTTGTCGCCGAGCTAACAATAGAGTGGGCTATAAAACTGTAAAATAGTTAGGTTAGGTGTGGTTAGGCTTTTCAATAGTGGTGTCGTTAGGGGTGGGCATCCGTGGTTTCAGCCCGAATGTTTTATGAATTGCCCCAGATCAAAAATAATAATAATAATAAAAAAAAAATAAAATAAAAAAAAAATTAATAAATATCCCCAGATCTATTAATCTGTCATTCTGATCACGCATAAAAGCCCTTGAAAATAAAATGATATTGTTGATAAAAAAACGCAAGTACTTTTTGGGTCCCCTGTGTGTCATTCAAGAAGCAGATATACTTCCCACTACTTGGCACGTGTGCATTTTGTGGGAGCGCGAGAGAGAGAAACTGAGAGAGAGGGAGAGAGAGGGAGAGCGCACCAGTTACAGGGCTTGTCATTTTGGCATCTGTTCAGGACTGGCTTCATAAAAGCAACATAAAAGAATAGCTCATAGCTAGATTTATTCCCACCGGAAGCACGAGGGTGTGAGGGAGCATGTGACGCAAATGATGTCACCAGGGGGTAGTGCCATGGTGCGTAGGGACCTGCGCAACGTTGCGGCATGAGGCTGCACACCTCCGAGATTTTTTGAGTTGGCCCGAGGAGCGTTCCCAGGAAATGCATTGGAAGCCATGGGAGATCAGCGTTTTTATTTCTTATATGTTGGGCAACATTGATACGCAGCACAATTCAGATGTGAAATTTAAGGTCTACAAATAATTTTTTTCAACTCAGGTTTGGTCAGTTCAGTTTACAAATAAAAGGTAATGTTGTTATTGGTATTTATGTGCAGTTTCTTTTCAGAGAATATTGCAATGAAGGAGAATAATTACACATTGTGACTCCATTCTTGAACAGAACGAAACAGTTGTTAGTTCCTCTGTAATAAAATGCTGAGCTGGACATAACTTCAACCCCCCTTTCCTATCTCTGCATGGAACAGGCGGACAGACCAGCTCCTTTTCTCCTTTTCGCGTGTTTGTAGTTTCGACCACAATGAACAGCTCCTCAGCACAAGCTCCAATGCCCTGCGTGCAGCCATGTTTTCTCTCTAGTAGGGGTGGGCGGATTGATACCAAAAGTATGGTTACTGGCGATACTACGTTTTGTTTTGAGTCGATTCTAGTGTCAATAGGATTGATACCAAAAAGGAATCAGTCTCTCTCTCAAAAATAAGTAAACTGCTTTCTTTTTATTATACTTATATATTTCCTCACTTGCCGCGGCTTGGTGCCTGTCACTGTTCGCGTGATGAACTGGAGATCCTTTCCGCACGACGCCCACTTGGATGCGTGTTGGTTCTATGAGCTGAATTCTGTTAATGAGGGGAGCCAGCTCCCGTCTGGGTTATTTATTTATTTAGTAAATTAATACAAGACAGAATGATGGGATGATTCTGTAACATATTGGTTCAATAACATTTTGTTTCATTTTATATCGTACTAATTCAATTTAAATATACTGTATGTGTCTGTACAGAGTTGTGTAATTATTTATTAGCCATACTATTTTATTAGTAGTGTGTTATTGTTGTTTTACAATGAGGATAGGTCTTCTTTAACCATCAATTTGGTTAAAGAATTGGTACTGAATGAAGAGTTGTTTGCGAGCTGAAAGAGCCAGCTCTCATTGCTGAGCTGAGCCAAATGATCTGGATCACTAGCACTGCGTCACGCATGACAACTGGTCTCTGCGCGGGCTGGGTGTGGCACCACAGGATAACCAGGGCTTAACCCTAAGTCTTATTTGCACTGCCTTACACACACACACACACACACACACACACACACACACACACACACACACACACACACACACACACACACACAAACATATAACCGCTGGTAAAAAGATAATATACTAGTAGAACCGTCGCTTTACTGTTTGTTGAGACTGAAGAATAAAGAAAAATAAATGTGAATTGGATAGTTGCAAGTGAGTAGTAGTATTCATTTGTAATTTGCTACTTTATAGTACATTTTTGGCTTCATTCATGTTTGCATTTTTTCAGCCATCTATCTATCTATCTATCTATCTATCTATCTATCTATCTATCTATCTATCTATCTATCTATCTATCTATCTATCTATCTATCTATCTATCTATCTATCGATTGACTATTTTGAAAAATGAACAATATTTTAGGAGAATATTTAAGAAAGCATGGAATCTATTTATTCAAAGATGTTCCAACTACAGGTATTGGTGAAGAAATCCATGCAGACAGGGACAGTAAATGCTATTTTACTCTTCTATAACAAATGTGATGCACTACTACCATTGCTTCCGAGACACTCGAGCAGCGTGAGTGTGTATGTGTGTGTGTGTGTGTGTGTCTGTGTGTGGTGAGTTTACCGAGTTCTTTGAAGAGTCCTGTAGAGATACCAGCCAGCAGCGAGAGGGTGATCAGGTCCCCTAGGCTGGCAGCAATCGGCGTGGCTACGTTATCGGGGTTGATGCCCACCTTCCTGGACGCGATGATCACGCCGATCATGATGAGGCCTGATCATGATGAGAATTAATATGCCGGCTTTGGTGAAAAAACAAACAAAAATACAACTAGTATCTTCTGGGATGGACCTACCTAGCAGCAGAGATGCTATGAAGGCGGTGGCCACGCTGGAGGCGCACAGCAGCACAGCGTGTCCCAGCTTGAAGTGGCCTTCTGGGATCCATCCGAAGATCACAGCAGCTATGGAGGCCAGGAAGCCCACCACGGTGGCCTGGACCTGAGGCCACACACACAGACAGGCAAAATAAGTTATAGTTTTTAAGTCATTGTAACGAAAGGGAAACCACTTGCAAAATTCAAAATTTGGTCTACAAATATACTACTCATATCCTTGAAATTATATTGATTATTCTGTAGGTCTCCGACCGAAAGGCCACATGTTTTTTTGGTTGGGTGTGTTCAACCTGACCCCACCCCGCCAGGTTGTGTTAGGACAAGGAGTCCAGTCCCTACTTTTTAAAAGTGTTACAGGAACTGCATGCTTGTCAAATAATGACATACCACAGGGAAAAATTCAGTGTAAAGAAGTTTATATTTCAGAAGTTTATTCTGGAAATGGTCGAAGAGCAGTCAGGGAGCCATTTTGTTCCCTTCAGCGAAATGCATTTTCTTAGCACAATATATAGTATCATGTAGGTGCGACTGCATTAAGATGATTAATTTAGTTAGGTCTCACTTTTGAACCAAAGTCAGTGGCTTATGTCTGTTTTTTCGAGAACATTTCTCCCTAATGGAGATTTCTTTAAGCATGATGTCATTAAAAACCAAGACAATCAGTAATGTTGTTTTATCAAGTGATGTGTTGTTGTTTACCTGGATGAGGGCCAGATTTCCCATGATCATCTTCCACATGTCCTTGGCCGTGTCCATCTGGCCGATGTTCGCCTGCAGAGGGCGACAAACGTGCAAACCGTCAGTCCAAGCGATCGATCGAGCGGATCGAGCGGTCTATATCGGTGTTGTGCTCCGGAGCATCCGTGCACGCTGCAGCCTCCCCGAATCCCGCAACAACAAAAAGGGGTCAGTTCTCAGGGACAATAGGACTCTCTGATCTCTGTGACTAACTAAACTGCCGGCCCAAACCTCCTCCATCCGTCCCCCGCCCCCACCTTGCGCCGACTCCACTTATCTCATCGCCCTTTCACACACACATACACACACACACACACACACACGCACTTATGTTCTCAAGTGGCAGCGTCAACAGTTAGTCCACTGTGTATCCACAGTGCTATGATCCGCAGCAGACATGCCCAGTAGAGTTGTTCCACCTAACGGAGCAGATATTAGCGAAAAACTGACCAAATTTTTAACACATACTTCAGCATTAGCTATGAACATTGTTAAGGTTTGGTTTAAACCGCTATGTCACAAGGATCTGGTGGTTTAAATTTCATCCAAATCGATCCGCAAACGGAGCAGATATTAGTGAAGAACGGAACAACTTTGACCCGAAATATTCACATCACGCGTCTCGAGATGAGATTTACAGTGAAACGCTTTGACATCATCATATAATTTACTATAAATGTACAGATCCCGATTTAAAATGTCCAGTTGGACCGTGTCCAGTGGGCGGCGTGGACTCTGTCATTTTGTTGTCTTTAGAAGTTACCAAACTATTGATTTACGTGTGTATTTATATAGCTTTATGATGATTAATGAAAGAAAGAATAAAAACAAATCCTTAAAACTTTGTCAGCGCGTCCCTCGAAAAAAATCTGAAGTGTGCGACTGTGCGATACGTTCAAGATCCAGCGAGGCGTAGGTTAACATCGGTTAACATCAATTAACATCGACAAGGCTTAGGGTAAAAGCATTAGCTAATGCATGAAAAATATATACATTCCTATTTTATAGCAAAATCCAAGACAGCTTCACTGAGTGCGCTATTTGATATGAACTGGTGTATTATGCATTATCTCAGAGTGTTCCCTGACCATGTGTGGCTCTCTGCTTGTGATTCGCCCAGACATCTACTTGCAAAAAGCCACCATGACAAATATTCCTGGCAGTGGAGCAGTGGAAAACCACGAGCCTGATTGACACGATGAGCCCGAGCTTGTCTGTGTACCAGCGCACTGTGTGTGTGTGTGTGTGTGTGTGTGCGTGTGTGAGAGTGCATGACGTCGACTTGCGAATGCTTGTCATATGATAAGGGATCTAGTGCGCCTGTGCGTGTTTACGTGTGTGCATGTAACAGGTTTCCTGCCTTCCTGGCGCAGTGCACACGTGCGTCCAAAAGCATTCAGGATGGTGTCACAGTGTTAAGAGTGGTGCGGATCAGTGAGGAGCAGGCTGCCACAAACATAATATAAGAGGGTTTAGGGTGCAGGGAGATAAAGATGGATGATGTCAAACATCCAATGCAGTGAGTCAAGGGCACAGTGAGAACTTGTTACACACAACACGCACACACATACACACACAGTTAAAGTAGAGTATGACTCCTGTGACTCTGTGTGTGACTGGTTGGATTAACATGAGCTGGTACATGAGTTTTTACATCGATGATTACAGATAGACAGACAGACAGGCAGGCCGGCAGACAGACAGGCAGACAGACAGGCAGACAGACAGACAGATAGATAGATAGATAGATAGATAGATAGATAGATAGACATACAGACAGACAGACAGACAGACAGATAGATAGATAGATAGATAGATAGATAGATACATAGATAGACAGATAGATAGATAGATAGATAGATAGATAGATAGATAGATAGATAGATAGATAGACATACAGACAGACAGACAGACAGATAGATAGATAGATAGATAGATAGATAGATAGATAGATAGATAGATAGATAGATAGATAGATAGATAGATAGATAAATAGCAGGCAAACAGACGAACAGAATGTCACAGATTAAAGTCAACGTCTGGCTAGCGGAACCTTCAATTTAAAATAGTACAATGGGAAGGTCAAACATGGTCAGTAATGAATGAAAGAATGAATGAATGAAGGAGAACCGATGGAAACAAAATAGTCTCCTTTAACTAAAATTGTCCGAAAAAGTCAAAAAAAGAAAGAAACCCAAAATCAGTCATGTGAATTGACTACTTCTTCGGCCAAGCCGTCACCTAGGATTACATTTATTTATCCTTTTTTTTTTTTAATAAGCGCATTAGGAAACTTACAGTGTTCCTAATCTGCTGATAATTAGCGGCAGCGTGGAAAGAAACGTGGTCCGCCGGAGGTCAGCCAAGACGGGGCTGAATGGACCCCAACCGGTGAAGCTAACCTCCTAGGACGGCCACCATTAAGGTGGAGGACGTCTGGTATCGGTGGCCCTGGGCGCCCATTGACACTGAATCAAAGATCATCCATCACGACTGATCTTTTCAAGGGGGAAGAGCCGGACCCTTGAGTTGTCCTTGAGAGCTTTTCCACGGTGGGCGGGCAATTACAGCTCTGCTAATCTAAGCTCTCTTGCTCGTTTCCCATAAATCAACGGAAAGAATTTCGGATATGGTGAGCTGACGAGTGATACAGGGTTAATTCCTGTAGCACTTACATCGCCGTGGGGACTTTTTTTTTTGCGAGCGACGCTGCAAGGTCGTTGACCTCTCCTGCCACAATGGACAATGGTATTGTTGGCCGAGGTGCACTGCATTAGCCACGGACCCAGCAGAAATGTAAACACTTGTGTCAGGTACAAAATAAGTGAATAAGAGATCTGCAACCTTTGTCACTTGGCCAACAAATGCTCTTCAAGCAGCCACTGAGCAGAGAGAATCTGTATTTGATTGATAATAATAATAACACGTGATCTGTCATCCTGCCTTTAACCTTTGAGAGAAGAGATGAACTCAGGGTGAGGAAACCCAAGCTAAAAACCTACTTGTGTGGTCACTTGAGGGTGTTTGAAGCCAGGAGTGGAATGTCGCTATCAGTTCGTGTGAACCTCCCCTCCCAGCCAATATTACGCAATCTGACCTTCTGACTCCTGGGGGCAACCCGGTCAATCAGTTTTAGGATCAACTGAAACAAGGCTCAACAGATAGGGCAATGTGTATTTTGTGTGTTAGTAGAGAACCCTTTTTAAAGCTTCTTCCGGAACAATAAAAAAAAACATCCAAGGCTGAATTTGGCTGAATCAAAACCTTGGCACATCGGTTGCTAGTAGAAGATGGAGAAACCCCAAATACTTCTTAAGTTCGTAAGTAGGTATTTTTTTAGTATTCTTGTGCAAAACTGTTTCATATAGTTCATGCACACTAAATAAAGTAGGATATATAGAATAGAACCCACATCTGAACACACAGACACAGACACAGACACACACACACACACACACACACACACACACACACACACACACACACACACACACACACACACACACACACACACACACACACACACACACACACAAACACAAAAGGTACATTTAAGTTACCTACCGCTGTAGAAAGTCTGGATGCCAGGGTCATCTCAAGGTTGCCTTTGAGCCCCAGCAGAGCCGGTACTAGGATGAACACCTCCGTCACCTCTGTGAACACCGTCCAGTGCTGCAACGCAGACAAAAGCAGGTACGTCAGCTTCATCGAAGACACGACCGCAGATACGGAGACAGATAAGGTGTCATCATTACATTGGAGGGCAATGTGCCATTCTCTTTCCTCTCGCTCTCCTTCTTCTCTCGAAGTCTCTCTGACCTTCCTCTGGAGTTCATTCTGCATCGATCCATCGCTGAAATCAGATCCCTTTGATGGGCTTGATTGACTGTCTCTGTCTCCACAGAGGTTTTATGTATCATAATCTCTCTCTCTCTCTCTCTCTCTCTCTCTCTTTCTCACTCAGCTGCAACAAGGTCACTGGGACTTCTTACTTCTTAAGGTGATTCATCCTCCTCCCTTTGTATCTGCCTGGTCGTTGTCCCCCCCATTACATAATCCCTTTTCCTGTATTTTAAAGGCCAAGCCCCAGGCAATTTCTCTCCGAACTGAAAAGCGGGGTGCGTTTAGCAATTGTATTGTATTATCGTGAAACTATATTATAGCAGAATTTCAGAACCAGTAGGGGTGTCACGATTCCGATTCAAAATCAAAAAGCGACTGAAATGAGGGTTCGATATCAAACTTCGAAATCACAAGCAGGTTCGCGATTCGCCCCGTATTTTTGTGGGTAATATTGTCCGACATGGTGGCCATATTGGGGCGGTCAAGATCCGCTGGTAAACAAATGCAGTGTGCGCTGTGGGGGTGCAGGCCCCGTTGCGGAGTTGACTGCTTGGTTATAGCGTTGCGTGCTTCGGAGTTGGGGGGGCACGGCCGCACCACTGTCTCCGCCCGGTCCATCGGCCGTATACTTACTCATTTCTATATTTATATTTACATTTATTAATGTATTAAGTGAATGAGCTTTTGTCCGTCACTCTGTGCGCTGCTGCTCCGACTGTCGCCCTCTGGCGCAGGGGGTGACTTCTGCTGGACTTTCCCTTGCCCCATCTATTCTGGCATTATCATGGCATGTGTGAAAAGGATGAAGACGGAAATGTTCCTGAATGTAGCCGCATGTGTGAACAGCGAAACTCACTTGTGGTGCAAAGGTTGAAAGGTTATTATATAGATCAGAAAAAAAAACTGCAGTCCATCAACATCCATTTGTAATCAGAAGTCGCAATAATGCTAAGTACTGTTTTTACAGTGCTTCATAGACCCCATCGGTCTGTCAATAGCGTACAATGCAACGACAAACAAGCTGTAGTGCGTGGTTGGTGTGGGGGTTTGAGCTGGTGGGGCAACCATCCATCTCCCAGTAAAAGTGCTTATGTTCGAAAGTATGTCAGTGAGGGGGGACAGTCTCTGAGGAGGGACAGACTCTGAAGAACTCTTTCTTATCACTCCACTCAGCTCAGCTCTCTTAGTGAATCCAGGCATGCAGTGCAGACGGATTGACAGTCAGAGCCACCATCAACAACAGCTTCCAGTCTGAAACGTTCAGGGAGAAAAGAAAAAACTGCGTCTGCCCGTCTGCCCCCTCCACGTCCCGGACCGGGCCAAGCAGAGCTCCTCATTAGATTGCCAACTTTGCAGAGAGACCCCCCGCCTCCCCCCACCCCCTCTTGCTCTGGTCCTGCTTCTTGGCTCCCTGCCCCGTGCTGCCTACCCAGTGTCTAGCAAGCGCCACACTGAGCCACACCACCTACACCCTCCCCACCTACCTACCACCCACCCACCCACGAAAGCACAGCTCTCCACTTTCACAAACCTCGGCCTATGTTTTTCTGTTTTTTGTTTTTTTTTACCCCTCTGTCCCACTTTCCCTCTGTCTCTCCCTCTCTCTCTCTCTCTCTATACGTCTCGGTCTCACTCTCTCCGCCCTATCTCCTTTCCCCGTCCCCTGCGGTGATATATGTTGTCGTCTCCATGGAACGCTGGCCTCCAGCCAAACTCTCTCCCTCTCTCTCCCTCTCTCTCCCTCTCTCTCTCTGTCCACCCATGGATGTACTCTTGGTTCTGGGAAACTCTACAGGACAGGGCCCACCATCTCGCGGCGCTGACCTATAGACGCCGCTGGCATGCAGTCCGACAGGCTCACGTTGCCTGGTTGAGTAACAGGGCCCCGCACACATCTGAGGCCACTGTATATACTGTATATGGACAGAGGGCAGGGGACCCGGAGCCCGGGTGGCATGCCGCGATGCAAAAGGAAGAAAATCAAAGCTAGATACAGTGTCACTGCAATGACATCAGTGGAGTCCCATTACTGCTGAACCCCCCCGCCCCCCCATTCTCAAGTCCAGAAACAGAGCTTGACCCTACGGGTGGTGGGTGAACTGTTTGACCAGAGAGAGGGAGCGAGGGGGAGCGGGGGGGTTAACACTTTTATTCAACACATGTGGTATGTGGTACACAGTGGCACAAGCACAAGACACTGGAAGGCAATTCAATGAACAAATTAATTAATAAATAAATAAATATATGTTAGTAATAATGAAATAATCACCATAACACTAATAAAATTTAAAAAAGTAAAAAATAAATTAAAAAGTAAAAAAAATAACAATTACAAGTGAGAGAGAGAGAGAGAGAGAGACGGAGGGGAAGAGAGAGAGAGAGAAAGAGAGAGAGAGAGGAAGAGAGAGAGAGAGGGAGAGGAAGAGAGAGAGAGAGAGAGAGAGAGAGAGAGAGAGAGAGAGAGAGGGAGAGGAAGAGAGAGAGAGAGAGAGGAAGAGAGAGAGAGAGAGAGGAAGAGAGAGAGAGAGAGAGAGAGAGAGAGAGAAGAGAGAGAGAACGAGAGAGAGAAAGAGAGTGGGAGAAAAGCAAACACTTTAGTCGGGACCTTCCAGCGGATTCCCAAAGGTCCTGGAGCTGGTGAAAGATTAGCCCAGGGCTTTCGCTTGTACAATAGCAGACTAATCCTTTCGAACTCAATCACTCAAGACACTAACCAGCTAGTTGTCCCCGGCTATTGTCATGAGCTAATTCCTTTTGGGGGATGGGGGTGATAGGATGTTAATGATGGGGACAGGACAACATCATCATGAGGCAGCCGAGAGGGTCCGGCTCTGGAATAAACGGTCGTCTCTGAATTGGAAGTATCACAACACTATTATAACTAATAACTACTTACCTACTATCATACTGTACTACCATCAGCATGTGATGAAGTCTTGATTTCAACCGCAATATGATACCACTTAAGGACAATGAACAACAATATTGATTTATCACCCGGCCCAACTGTAACCCGATCGTACTCAGGTCTACATCGGAGGATTTTTGACCCTTGAGCGCCTTGATAACTTCAACTGGCCAGACGCCGATGAAAAGACGCAAATAGCTTGCAACCCATGACAAGGACAACCCGATGACTCTGTTTGAAGGAACCTAGCCCATGCTCTGGCTTTGAGAGCAGCTCGTAATGAAACTGGATGTCAACTGGATGTGGTCGGACCAAAATGGCGGTTTAGTGGGCAGGAGAGGGCTGGCCCGGTGTCACTGTCTTTGCGTTGCTTGTGTTTAACTGTTTGTTTTGCGTCCTGTATTTTTAGACTGTTTGTCTGTTTTTGAGGTTGAAGCCGGTTGGTTTCGTTCTATTTGGCATAGAGGATGCCTGCCGACGCCAACGTGTCGGAGTGAAATCTAGACTCTGGGAGAGACGAGCAGTGAACAAGACGGGCAGAGAGACAGACAGACAATGACGAGGCGGGTAGACAGACGGTGACACTCAGGGTGAAGGTGATAAGTACACTTTCTTGCGGTTTGGGTTCTTGGGTTGATGACTGGAGATGAGAGTTTGTGATAAGAGCCCAAGAATGAAGAATCAACAGCAGTAACAAGTGCTGAGCGATAAATCACATTTTCATTGTTATCATGACATGAACATGCGTGATAAAGACATTCCAAAAGACTTACTGAAACGCGATGAATAAGAAAAATCATTTAATTTACACGCACCACGCATTCACACTCAGAAGCAGCCTCTATATTACTGTTGATGACAACTAGCGAGGTACCGATATTTGTCGGCTGATAAATATCCCATGGTGGAACGCGTCGCGAGTGAGCGAGACGTGTCTGCGGTGTGGAATTATTTTATGACGAGCGCAAAAGTAACACAGTGCAATGTAATATATGCATTTATATTGACTTAATTATTAATTATTTTTCCCCAAGATATTTTTTAAGAGATATTTTTTGTTGAGTTTAAGAAGAAAATATTTGGGAGCAGGGGAAATTAAACTTAAATTTCTTATAGTTATAATTTCTTATTTAAATTAAGTTTTGGTTTAATTGGTTAGGTACTCATGTGCAATTTGTTCAATAAAAGCATGTTCGAAATAATTTATCTAATTTCTTTATTCGGTGGGCATAGGCCCACGATGTGCAATGCTTGGGGTCTATGTTTAGCAGTGTATCTATTAAAGCAGCAAGACACAGGAACAGTATAGCAAATGTGCACAATTCAGTATTTGTTTATTAATCGCAAGATTACGGTCATAGCAATATTGAACAATGTTATCGCACATCGCAGGTTTTCCTAATATCGTGCAGATCTAACAGTCACCTCTACCAGCAGGTCTACATAGCACGTATAGCTTTTGACCCCCAGTCAGTCTCCCCATCCCTGAGATCCTGCTAAATAGATTGACGGTTTTAGGGCAATTCTGACGCTCGGTCAGTTGACTCAACTATGCAGACTCCTTCAGCTCTCTGTACTGGCCGTCCTCAAAGCACCACACTGACAGGAATGAGGCCAGGGGTACAGTACATCGCGGTACCTGATGTTAAAGAGGTGACATTGCTCCGAGTCACGCTCCAACACAGTCTCCAACTTATCAAAGAAGAAAATAGAGGCCGGGAAATGGCTGCGGACCGCGAGGCTCTCAGACTTTGCAGTATATGATTACCTCAGCCAGCATCCGACAGTATCTGGGAAAAGGAATCGAGATGGTAGAGAACCCTACGGTCCGAGCCAGCGGAAAAATGGTTCAAACATCTCATATCACACCTTCTATGATGTTTGGTGACCAGTTTCAAGTGGTTAAATGTATTTAAAAAGACCCAAATGAAAATAGCAACATTTCCTATTACTCGGAAATCCGGCGATTTCCATCAGTTTTTTTTGATGGTTTTACACAAACATAGAGACTGGACCAACCTTAGATCAATTTGGATTACATTTTACAGACAATTGGTAACCCATGCCTCTCCACATATACATATATATATCCAAATATTAATGATTGAAACTAAAGAAACAGAAAATAACACTACGGGTTAAGTGTTTCCTTCTCCCGTTGTGATTTCCCAACTTCTGAAAAGGCAACTTCTCTTCACCGGGGATGACCGGGGATCATCCATAGCTCTCCCTCAGCTCACCTCTGGAGAAGTGTCATTAAAAAGTGTGAAAAGAAAGCTTGAGGGACTTAAGTTGCCCCCTATCCTATAATGCACAGTAGAAGTAGGGCTTACTGGAAGTAAGGGTTATTTTTCTCACAACTGTAACTCCACCAGTTGCTTTATTTATTTATTATAGTGGAGTTCTGGACAGGAATGAAAAAAAATAGAAAGGTAGACTTTCACTCTTGCCTCTCTCACCCCCCCCCCCCCCCCCCCTTCTATTAAGAGTTCCTGGGGGTACACCAGTGCTGGCATCAGAGCAGCCAGTGTGTGCCAAGCCCCCGTCCCCTGGCAACCAGACACCTCTTGGCTTCATCTGAACGACAAGCTGACCTTAAAGAAATATATGACCCGTCAGCTCGGCCCCTGCACAGCTCGGCCTTCTTTTTAATCTTTATTTTTTTGTGCCGGGATGCTGCTCCTAAGAGAGCAAGGCTCAGGGGCTTATACGCTGACTCGTACGTTGAGAGGGAATGAGAGAAAGAGAGAGCGAGCGAGAAAGCAAGCGAGGGAAGGAACTACTACAGTCGGTCAACAGGAAAGAAGGGGGGTAATTACGAGTTGTGTTTTTTTAGTTGGAGGAAATGTAGGCCAAACAGCTCTCTATTCTATTCTATTCTATTCTATTCTATTCTATACAAGTTTGCCTTTGAAATAATGAGCATTTTCTGATTAACGCATGACAAACCGAACGTACCATTATTTTTTAATACCAGCCTCACATCTGTTTGACTGACCTCAAGAAGTAGTCCTAAGTCTAACAAACATAAACATTTGAATACACAACTTCTTAATATCTGCTCTGTCAGATAATGGCTCCGGCTCGGCATACGCTTGGAGCCCATAGAGTGTGGGCCAGCATGTGCCAGCTCTGGGAACAGTGGAAGAAAAACAGGTTATATAAATACCCCCATGGTCCCTGTTGAGAACCACCCCTTCCGCCAATCCTCTCAAGACGGCCCCAAGATTGGCCCACAGGACAATAATTGACACGTGGCTGGGGCCAACGGCAGATTCAAACCGCTTGATTCAAACAAACATATGAACAGCTGGCATGACATGTTGTCCTCCAGGTTCTGCGCTAACACAATGGTTGTATAGTCACAGCTCATAGGCCTTTTCTTAAAGTAAATTCCTAATGTATCATTGTCACATATTGAACTCGAAGAGGCAGTTAATCTATCGGTTTCACCGCTAATCAAACAGTGGGAGTACTATCAACAAGAGTGAATTTTTATTACAGATGTATATATCTTAAGAAGTAAATAAGGTTAATGGAGTTCAATTCAAAAACAAGTCTCAAACCAACTACTATGAGCCAGCCACATGGCAGAAAACACAACCCAATTGTTGTAATAATAAAAAAGAAGAAGAAGAAGAAGAAGAAGAAGAAGAGAGAATTAAATGTCTTAAAGTCTTAAAAGAGCACATTGTAACATAAACAAATGAATGTATGATGTTCCTGTTTCTCATCTATTGGTATATCATCTATGATGTTGTGTAATATTACATAATTCACTATTTTGCAGACCAGTGCTGCTAGTGCTTTCATAAGACAGTAACACACCCTTAGTCATACGGTCAGAACAGTCTATGGATATATATAAGTTCATAAAATTGCATTACTTTACTTTAATCCAGCCTTAAGACAACATTTTACTGTATTGTGATATTATGATAAGCAAAATCCCTGACAATGTCTAGTCTCTAGTACCACTAGGTTTGGCATTCCTACAAGCAGACATTGTGATCAACGTCATGCTGTTGTCACGTGACTACGCCTTGCCACATTCCAATTCAAATTTCTTCCTTACCTGAACAATGTCAAGCACCATCCCCGCGGCCACTGTCCCGAACCCGGCCAGCAGGAAGGGGAAGACCACCTGCAACCCGATGGAGAATGAGGTCTCCTTCAAGGGTGCCGGTGGCTCTGGGCTCTGGTCGGTGCTGGTGTCGTCGCTCTCGTTGCTCTGGCTGGCATTCTCCAAGAGGGCGTCCTCCTCCCGCTGGCCCTTGGCGTTGGCCCGGCAGTCCACCACCACCACCTCCGAGCGCTCATCCTCCCCAGCCTCACTCAGGGCCCTGTCCGCAAAGGCGGTGACCTCTGTGAGCTCGTACTCGCCTGCCGCCTCCTGTCTCGCTTCCTCAGGGCCCTCTGCGAGGATGACCGGGTGGACGGAGCCGTTGGAGCTGAGGAAGGCCGGCGTCAGGGGGCCGCCCTCCTTCTTCATCTCGATCGCCCCGGAGGACATGTCGATGTCGGGGAGCTTGTCTTGTTCTTTCGACCAAAGGACCATGCGGAGACCTTGAGAGGCAGTCCGGCTTGGGAGAAAGGGGGGAGGTTGCAGGTAGCGCTTCTGGGCTGGGTGGAAGGAACGGAATCCCCTGATCGGTTTTGAACCTGATCAGTCAGATTGATTTATCCCATTAATACGCGTTAGTGAGTGGCACCTACACTGCGTGGTCGCGATTGATGACTACAAAAAAAATAACCGTTCTAAGGACGAACCATCTACCCGGTGGTCTGCAGGGGCCGGTGCGGTGCACGTCTGACTGTGTTCCTGTCGGTGCTTGGGTAGCAGAACCAGTATGTTCTCCATTCACTGCAGGGTCACGGTAAGCAGGTGGAAAACAGAAAAGTGCGTAACAGTCGAAATGGAAGAGAGGGCAACACACTGATATGGCTGCTTGGCGACTAACAGAGGCGTGTCCCGTCCCCACTGTTGGAGCAAATGGTCATCCTCACATGCCGGATGGTCTCACCTTACACCACGTGGCTATACCAGAAGGTTTTCAGTGGGTGTATTTTAAGGTCTGCAGGGCACAGATTGAATTACTGGACTGCGGAAAACTACCTCTTCAACTTGAGCGCCAAATCACCTGGAAGAGAAGGAACAGATTAAAAACAATTATACCAGGGTTTGCAAAGCCCTATAACAGACACACCACACACACTCAAGGTGGGTCTAGGGACCCCCAGGGGTCCTTGGAGAGGTTCCAGGTGTCCTCAGACAAATGAGTAGATAGTTAATAGTTAAACTTCACCGATATTAAAATTTACAAGACATTAAATTACAACTGTTTTGATAAGTTTCACTGTTATCTCTCTTACCATAGTGTAGACAGGTACAGAAGTATGGACTAAACCATATCTACCAATGAAAAATATTTGGTCCATGGCCTGATGGTATCGACCTGACGCAAAACGTGTAGAATCCCGACAGATATTGCCCTTTAATGCACGTACATAAATTTAAACCTGGCAACTTTATGCACCGCATGGTTCTTTATTTAGTCGACCTCTGCAGTTTTTTAATAGCACTTTAAACATCACAAAGTTTATTGATTTCCAAAATCTTGTCCACGAGAGTCACGACTACATTGAAATTCACTTTCCTGACGCTTTGAAGCGCGCTCCCCTGGTGCTAAATACTGACCGCGGTACTGTTGGGCGCCCTGTGCGCCTTTTATTCCAAGGTTATGGAAGTGGAGTGCGAGGACTAGTGGCCATGTGGGGTTGAAATCGTCCCACTCCTTCCTACTTCACTCCAGTGTAATTTCCTCCCGTCTTCTATAAATAATCGTATAGTTGTGTGTACATCCTCTAGTCCACCACTGATTCTCACCCAGCCGCGGAGGACAGACCCATGCTGCTGGAAAGCGTCGGTGCGCTGCGCACTTTGGGTTACCCCGCCTCTCGAACCCGGAGTCTGTTTAGTAGTCACGACCAACACCCCAAGAACCCAACATGGCAAAGACGTAAATTAGTGCTCCCCTGGTCATAGCTGAATGGAGGAGGAGGGGGGACTCTTTTGTATTATTCTGCCTCTTATTTAAGCGAGGCAGGGTTCATTCCACATCGTTGCAAGTCATTCCCAGACACAAGACTAATATGGGCCAATAGCAACCCGAACAATAACCCCTAATATAAAAGCGATTTCAAACGGTGCGCCCCGGTCACACATTCCGTTAGACGCGTCATTGCCCACCTCCAGGATCCGGTGGGTTTGGTCCATTTCTCCGAGCCAATGCATCTTAAGCCTTTCCGCAGAGGGACAAAAAAAAAATCCCACGTAAATATTTCAGTATTTACCTTCTAACGAGACCGCTGGTGCTCCGTGCTGAGGGTGAGGATGCCGGTAATCGTGCTTTATGTACGATGACACCCCCGCCCGCGCGGTTAATCGTTCACACGGCGCCGGTGGAGAGGCTGTCACTCCGCCCGTAGAGCTGGGCCGCTGCTGCAGGAGCACAGGGCTGCGCCCATTGGCTCGGACGGGGCAGGAAGTCACACAAGGCGGGGTCCACCATGCGCACGTGGTTCACAATGGACCCCCCCCCCCCCCCCCCCCCCCCCCCAGCAAAGCAGGTCTCCTCCTCTCGGCCACTCAGTGTGTGCGTGCGTGTGGAAATTTATGCCAATGTGGTGCCAGCCTCCACCAGCCTGAGTAATTTACTAACGGACAAGGGGGTGAGGGGGGGTAGTTTTATTTTAACAGTCCATGCCCGCCAGGAATGGACTCTCTAACTGGTTCAAAGCGGTTTTTATTGTTCACTTGCTCACTTATCCACCAATAGGTTTACTGGAAAAAAAATCTTACACAGGAACTACTGCTGCAAAGTAATTGTCCTTACTACAGAAACTGTGTGTGTGTGTGTGTGTGTGTGTGTGTGTGTGTGTGTGTGTGTGTGCGTGCGTGCGTGTGTGTGTGTGAGAGAGAGAGAGAGAGAGAATGTGTGTGTTTGTGAGAGTGTGTTTATGTGAGTGTGTGAGAGAGAGAGAGAGTGTGTGTGTGTGTGTGTGTGTGTGAGAGAGAGAGAGTGTGTGTGTATGTGTTATGTGTGTGAGTATAGATGGATGCTGCAGACGCATCTAACATGGAGGGTGTTCAAGCGCTAATGATGTCCCCGGAGGAATCTTCTTCCGAACCTTGTTGTGCTGCTTGGCTGCCGTTCAGACACATCATGCCCTGTTGAGGTTGCTCGGTCTTATGCCCGGAACGGGATTGTTGGTCGTGCACGACAAAACAGCCGCTTTTTACAATGACAGGGACGGAGGGAGAAAGCAAAGCAAAGAGAGACACATACTCACTCACTCAAATCTAAGCCATATTGTCTCGAGATGCCTGAGACAAGGTTTTGACAGGTCAGCAGGTTACGGAGGTCAAGGTTGTTCCCAAGACCCACATTGGGGCCAAGAAGGCCCTTACAGTCAAAATTGATAGGTATAACCATAGCCGTACCAAAGATATTTGTCGTTTTGTTTTGTTTTTATCCATTAAATATTGTGTTGTTCATATGATATCTCAATATCATATGTGGAGAAATTGATGGTGCTAACTAAGGGTAAAACCTTTGGATAAAATGATCATATTTGGAGGTAAACAAGGAACTTCTGGGCTCGCTTTGAAAATGTATTGTTTACTTTGTAACAGGTTGCAGATATCATTGAAAGATTCTCTGGTGAAGTTGCAAGAAAATATTGTTGTCTCGTAGTCTCCTAGTCACCTATAGTGGTGCATTCATGTGATATTTGAGAGTCAACACCACCAGTCAAAGTCTGCCTTAAGCATTTTCAACCAATTCCACAGTTGTTAGGAAAAAACATATTTACGGGGAGCAAATCTTTATTTGAACTAGGAAGAGTAACGCATCGTTCTCACGGTTTTGCGGGACAACATCCGCTGACAGCCCGCAGGAATGCAGGCACGGAGAGTGGAAACTCACGAGTTAGTGGTTAGGGGCTCCCCCCATAAGAGGATTCGATAGGTTAAGAGGATTCATTTTTACATTCAGAATGCCTTCTACAGTACCGCACCTCCATGGAGGAGATACGAGTCAGAGAGCTTTGTCATGAGTCATGAGCATGCCCTCCCAGGGCATTGAAAGTATCCACGTGAAAAAAATGGGAAAGAAGATAAATCTACAGATAAGCAATGGTTTTCCAATTTTCAGTGTTATTCACATCTCTTAGCCATAGGGGCCACCATGTCCATAATGTTTGTACTACCTGTGGGGAACACAGTAGCCAATGACAACTACCTAGCGTACTATGTCACTGACTGCCAGAGTACTTTGGTCCAAGAGCACTTGGGTCTAACATTCAGCTGTACTTATATGAGCTGTACAGCATAGAAGAAACCCAAACAGAGGCAGAGGCTGCCCTTGGCGGTTTCTATGCGACTAGCAGGATATTGAATACTTGATGACGGCACTTGGGCCTAAACTTAGATCTGTAGCATTTAAGGGAATGTTCATTGTACCTCCTGCAGCTTTCTAAGCCCTCCAAAGTGGCCATAATGACAATAAATAATAAACCATATCGTAAGCTCTCCTGCAATTCATATTGGTGCGTGGTTACTGTGGGACAGGCTAGCTGAGTGTGAGATCCTTGATTTCTTTGTCAAAATGAATCACGCCCAAGTGGTAATTACAAAGAGCCTCTAGCACTTCCTGAACATCCAAAAACTGTTCTTTTGATATCCCAGAACACAATCAAATTGCCCCAGCCGTGATATCAGACCTTATGCAGCTCATGTGAAGAGCACATGAGTTGGACACTACACACATTTTATTGTGGAGCTGCCTTAAAGCAAAATTCAAGGCATTTTGGGTATTCTGGGATTTTGAGTCAACCTATCATGTAGATTAATAAGCATTAATAAGCATCAACTCAGAGGTCCAAATGATGAGTTAAAATCAGCTGGATCAATGCACGGCTGGAGCAAAAACAGGGACTTTTATTTTCCCAACCTGGAATTTTCCAAATCTGGTTATGTATTATAAAACTAGAAAAATATCTAACACATTTATCAGCATTTCCTAACAACACATGTGTTATATAACAAAACACTGAACTTCAACCTAGATCTGAAGTGACTCTCCTTTGTCACAAAAACAATGACAATGAGAGACTAAGACAAATAAAAGAAAAGTATGAATGAAAATGTATTTTGTTTGAAATGTTTCTCAGTTTTAATTTAATGAATGCATTGTTCTATTCAGGTTCACTGCCCTTCCACTGGAAAGATCTGAGGACACGTGTCTCCTATACTAAAAGTTATCCTGTAAGCTCCGGACCTCTCAACACGACGCAGGACATGGAAAAGTCCGACCTTCCATTTTTAAACCCGCCCATGGATCTACTGCAGATATGAATAATCTCAAATGTACAATTTCCTTCTGCCTACCCTGACAAGCACGCTGATTGGATGTTGGCCCCTTAAGGACGCAAAAAAATATAATAAAAATAAAAACCCAGTGTTTTACTAACTAGCAGCTAAAAATAGGTAACCAAGTAGAGCTTCCTTTGGAGGCCAAGGTAGAGGCTGTCTTGAGCTTTGGTTGGATGAAGGTTAATGACAAACCACCAGCCCCCTGTTTCTCTTTGGCTTTTTCCAAACTAGGAAGTGAGGTGAGGACGGAACACAAAACAACGCTGGTCCCTGGCAACGCCTCCACGAGAGTGGCTGTCCCTGGCAACGGCTGGACCGGCCTGCGCCAGTTCTGGGCCACTTCTATCCTGGGGGCTTCTTCTTTGAACGCAGAAGAATATCAGGGGATCGGGGGTGAGGCGGGAGTGAGGTTGGGGGACTTGGAACCCGTTCCTGGGTTTAGAATGAATGGCTGCCCACCGAATGCACCCCCCCCGCTCCCTCTCAGCTCCCCTCTTCCTCCTCCGTCCATGATCTACTTCCCTTACACCAGTGGTCTCAAACTCAAGTGACCTGGGGGCCACTGGCCAGGTTGTCTTCTTCTAGGGGGGCCATGTTGAACTTCAAGGGAAATCCAGCCTGTGTTTTTTGGGGTTTTCTTTTCTCCTGCACATTAATGGATTGCCATGTAATCCTGTTTGAAAAAGCTCTCTTATGATCAATTTCATTCTATTTTATATTCTGCAAACTTTAAGTACATTTGTGTTGATTAATTAGCATTGTAATAAAACAATCAATTTTATCAATATCTTATCACAGTGTAGAGGGTCACATTAAATTGTCTCACAGGCCGGATGTGGCCCCAGGGGCCTGTAGTTTGATACCCCTGCCTTACACACAAGAAAGACCAGACCAGAAAGTTACTCCAACAAGCCTTGGCTTGGTTTTTGCTTTGTGTTCTGTTTTATATTTCTACTACTATTTTATTGTCAGTACTTCTGACAGTAAGGCCATCTCCCCACTTTTGACCAGTGCTTCAGCTGATTCAATGGCATAATGTGAGAGATGATTAATGTGATGTAAAGTCAGGATTACGCACGCGCACACACATTACTTCTATATACTGCATGTATTGGACGTATTGGACCCAGTGTCCGAATATACTGGATAACTGTGGTGGACCAAGGGGGTGTGGCCAAGCCGCTGCTGCAGACAGGCGGTACAGGCTCCCATCCTGGGGCTGCTCAGCTGCTGTGGACCAGAATCAGCGGGGGGACTCCGCTGATTCGCCTGATCCACAGCAGCTGAGCACCGCCTGTCTACAGCGGCAGCTTGGCCACGCCCCCCTGGTCCACCACAATAACCCAATAAATATATAAGTATTGGACCCAATGACTCCGTCAGTATAGCCTGACAGCCTATACTGCATTATAACAGACCCCCCACCTGCTTGTTGGCGAATGTCATTGAGGGCTGAAGGTATCCTTTGGCTTTTTCCAATAATGACCCGTCCAGATGTAGGAAATTGGGTGAAAGATGACGCATATGACGATACCATACCATACTGATACCATATAAGCGACCATTAATTCTAAAGCAAATTACTCCTACGCTGCTTGGAAAATATATATACTCATGGACAGTCATTACATTTGTATTTCCAGGGACACCTCCAGGAATTTTGCTAGGATTTTCGAGGCCCAGACAAATTTCTTCAAGATCGTAACAGAGTCATGAGGAGATCTCTTGCCTTAAGGGTCGTTAAGAGCCATCGGCAGTCATTTGATTCGAGAAGGTCAGAAACTCTTGTGATCTAGAGTCTTATGAGTATATCAGGTTGGTTTGCTCTACTCTTAAGTCTTGGCGCTGTCATGTTCAGACTATATGATTCTGACCTGACTTTCCACTCGTCGACAGGTTTTCGGAGATTGCCGAGCAAAGCCCCAGATCGGAGGAAAATCATCGTGCACTCCTGTGAGCGACAAGCTTGTGGTGTGAACTGCTCACAACGCCATCGGACTGCTGAGTCGAGAAGGAGGGAAAGGAAGGAGTGCACAGAGCAGCAGCCATAAAACACAATATACCTATTTTACTTTTTTTTCTCCAGATTTTTAATATATTTCTTATTTAAATTGTGTTCTTTTTTTTCACTGTTGAACTATAGAATAAAAAATAAATTATTGTTCTTTTCATGACAAAAGATAGTTTGGGATTCCTCCTGGTGAAAGGTCTCGTAACATGTGACCCCTGTCGCCGATCAGTCATGTAGTGTGCAAACCACAAGACTGCAACATTCCCGATCACAAGACAGAAAGTTGTCAAGTGTGAACAGTACAACGATCGGACTACTTTGAAAGCCGTGTAGTGTGTCCATGGCATAAGCGGGGTACACACTACAAGATAATCAAGCTGATTTGTGGCCCCATCACCCCTTCCGACGATTGTGAGCAATTTTTTCGATGATTCTAAAGATTATCTTGTCTGATTTTCCTGTGGTGTAGGTATGTCATGAGTGGTTTTTACTTCCACGATCTGGTCGGAAGTCCGTCCTGGCCGCACGGATCTCAAATTAATTCCAAGTATTCAATATTTGCAATATCCTGTAGGGCGGAAACCCCGAGGGCGGTGGCTTGCCACATGGTGAAGACCCATAGCCAACTGGAAGACAACTGACTGTCACGGAATAAGTCATAAACACAAGAGCAGCCATGCCTGCAAATGCAAAATGCCACTAAACATAAAACTCACACTGCAACATGTACAGTCCATGTCCATGCCATCTCCACGACTCCAAGGCCACTGTTTTTTATTTTTTCCTTTTGGATTTTCCTGCCTGTCATCCTGCCATGTTTGTTTACTCAAAAGTCACTTTTAGGACTAGACAAGATTAGGACTCTGGTTGTTGGTGAATGGAATCTGTTAGTGTGTGCTGCTGTTTTGGCCAAATTGTTGCTATGATTTTACACGT
>NC_137192.1:5528931-5573931 GCF_960531495.2 Zeus faber
TCACGACTGGGATGAACGGGGGGGCCTGCAAGAGTCAGGAACCTGACCAGTGATTGGCGATATAGACGAGCAGTTCGATGGACGGCCTGGGAGGAGAGCACCAGTATCTTACATTTTATCCAGGCAGAGATGGGAAGCCAGTGAAGTGATCGAAGGAGGGGAGTGACATGAGCAAATTTTGGTTGGTTGAACACTAGACGTTGCGTTCTGGATGTGCGGTAGAGGTCTGATGGAACAGGCAGGTAGTCCAGCCAGAAGAGCGTTATAGTAGTCTAGAGGGGAGGTGACAAGCACCTGAACCAGGACTTGTGTGGTATGGCTGTATTCTTCGGATGTTGTCGAGGGAAAACCTGCAGGATCGAGTTATAGCAGCAATGTGGGCGGAGCAGGAGAGCTGGTTGTCCAGAATTACCCCAAGGTTCTTGGTAGTCTGAGATAGAGATACTTTGATGTTCTCGATGGTAATGAAGAGGTCTGCGTGAGGGAAGTCTTTCCCAAGGAGAAGGAGGACCTCCGTCTTGTTGAGGTTGAGCTTCAGGTGGTGCCCGGACATCCACGCGTTAATGTGTTGAGGACAGAACAGGCCCCACGACGAACCCTGAATATACTTTACATTTAATTTACCTGGGAGGTTGTTCTGGATTCCCTGTTATATTTCAGTTGTATTTGCGTTATGTCAGTCAGGCACCTGGCCGGGCAGCTCAGGTAGTCTCGGGAGTCCTTGTGCCCGTCAAGCTCCATAATGTGAAATATGAACAATGAACGCTGATCTCATGAGCTAATCCAACTGTGTTCATAAACAAACACACAACAAATGCGAATTAAATGAAAAGCAAAGGATTGAAAACGAAAGCAAAGATTCACTTTAACCCATTAAAGGCTGATACGTTCCACAATTTGTAGTTTCAGTGATAGAAAGTCAGGAGACTGCTGCTTTCGGGAGTGTTGTAAACGGAATGAAGATGGACCAAGTGTGAATTGAGGAATCTACAAAATGACCTGACGCTATCGTGCCAATTTGGCGACAGTGACTTGTCGCTCCTGGGGTGGTTCAGGGATGAGGGACTCCGGTCGGTGTTAGAGTACAAGGTTTGGATAGGGATCCTCTCCATGAGACCTGGTATGAGCAATTGGCTAAGTATGATGAAATCCAGGCGTGTGTAGATCCTGTAATTCTAAGTTCAGACAGGGTGGAGAGAAGGTTTTGGTGATTAACTGTGTCATTTTCAATTAACAATCACATTAGTGGATCATTTACTGAACTCAAATGAATGAAAATGAACAAAATAGTTTTCCCTGGCAGTGCTGTTGAGGAGAAAAAAAAGTATGTATTGTAATGTAATCGCATCATATGTAATGTATGATTATCGATGTCATATTGTTGAATGTGATATTGTATTGCCTACTATTCAGTTACACAATTACTATTACTAAAATTACTATACTACTACAACTTATACTACTATTCAGTTACACTATTACTATTACTATACTACTACTACAACTACTATTCGATGACACTATTACAATTACTACCATTACTACACTACTACTACTACTATTCACTTACACTATTACTATTACTACTATTACTCTACTACTACCACTATTCACTTAAACTATTGCTATTAGTACTATTACTACACTAATACTATTACTACAGAGTTACACTATTACTATTATTACTATACTACTATTACTACTTTTCAGTTACACAGTTACTATTACTACTATTACTACACTTCTGCTACTACTACTACTATTCAGTTACATTATTACTATTACTACTATGACTACACTACTACTACTACTATTCAGTTACACTATTACTACTATTACTATACTACCTCTATTCAACACTATTACTATTACTACTACTACTATTACTACACTACTACTGCTATTCAGTTAGACATAATTACAATAGAGCAATGTTATTCATGTTATTGTATCTTAAATGTTATTTAATAGGACTGTATATTTCCGTATATTACCTTTTATTTTTTATCTTTGTTTTTTATTTTACATTGTTTTTCTATGTTATTTTCAGCCTATATCTGTTGTTTATCGATTATTTATTTCAAAAGGTCCTATGTATAATTACCTACACTGGCATGAAATCAATCAATATTTGTAAATTTGATGGTTTTTTGGTAATGTTGTTATTCTATACATATTTCTAGACAACATACAACAAAAAATATTTTACGTTTTTAGGTGATTTTATTATTTGGCTTTATTTTGATGGTCTAAATGATGGGTGGGGAACGTCCTGTTAGCAGTTCTCCACCCCAAAATTATGTCTTTTTTTTCAAGGTGTCACCATTTTATTTTGTACAGTACTGTTAACTAAAGTAGGTCGGGAAAAAAAACAACCATATGAGCTGTGCCAAATCCTGGACAAAGCCAATATCCTGAGCACCCGGCGGGGGCACGTGATGTTGACTTGGAGGACTGCAATAGACCCGCGGGTCAGAGGTTCCCCACCCCTAAAGGTCTACTCTAAATCTTCGTATTGAGAAGCCGGCACAGCCCGGTACAGATACTTATTAAGACTTATTAGAGTCTCTATCTGAAATCTCCAGGATAGTGATCAGATTATTAATTCCCCACAATAATCCATCAAGGATGGTAGTTGTGGGAGTCTCCAACCACATGCACGGGTTAAGGGAGAGAGATGGAGTCGTTTGGGCAGTGGAGCGCCGACACGGCGAGGAATTTATTCAGAACGTTAACAAAAAGGCTCGCCCCCACAACAGCAAGATAAACTAAAAGGGATCAACAGAGTTCTTCTCTTGTGGTTGTGCCCAGGCCGCAAGCGTTTCCTCGTCATGCGCCTCAGCCCCCACTGACTCGCCCAGCCGGGTCCGACCAATCAGCGCTAAAGAGGCTGATTGGTCGAACATGGAAAAGCTGCGGCGCTGCGGGGCGAAGGGATAAGCCCCGGCCCCTGCAGACCCTGGCTTCACCACACAGGAGCCCACAACTCAGCGGCTGCGGTGATCGTTTTGTCGTTTGAGGACCTGGAGATGGAACGTGTGGTTGTTCACGCCCCCGTTCCAGCGGCAGGTTAATCAGCCTCGCTCAGCTAATGTGGAAAAAATACAGAGCAGAGGAATATTCGGAGGCTGGTTGGAGGAGGAGAGTGGGTGGGTAGTCACAAGCACGTAGGCGGCCTCACATGAATGAAATCAAACCCATTTATAACTTCAGCCTGAGAGTGTGTGTGTACACACACACACACACACACACACACAAACACACACTTTAATTTAAAAACTGAACAAAAAATAAAACAGAATAAATATTACACTGTATATATTTATTCAGTATATATGTGTATATAATTTTTTTAAATATATTAATAAATACATTGCATGAATTATAAATAAAAAATACTAAAAGTAAAAAGTAAAACAATTTATACCAGACAGATCGCTTAGAAAATCTTGCTCAACACAGTATTCCCAACAAAAACAGGGTGAGGTAAGGCTAATTGGAAATTTAAAAAAAGCTAAATGAAAAAATTATAATTATATGGATACCAGACAGAAAGCTTAGCAAATCTTGTTTATTAATATGTACTAGAAGAGTATGGGAAGAATGTCACCGGTGAAAAATGATCGTCGCCAGGGAGCGACGCCCAGTTGACCACTCTACATGTGCTTTCAGCGACACCTGGTGGACAATAGTGAGAATGCACGGATCCTCGTTGCTTTACGTAGTCTATTTATTCAGTTTGCGCGTCACATCTGCTATATTGTGTAACATGTTTCAGTCGTTAATTACGGGAATATGAGATCCTTACGGACAAGAAAGGTCAGAGGAAATATCCATTCGTCTTCAGAAGAACGCGACCGAAGACACTTCGATTATTTCGGATCGAGCTGTGAATCACAGAACAATGGCGACACCTGTAGAAATCACAAATATTTACCATAGAACTGTGCTTTCAAATCTACAACCTGAGCCTGAAGCTATCAAATGGCGATGAAATGAAACCGGCCATGAAAAGGTACATTGTGCAAAAGTGGTTCCATAAAATCAAACATGTACATAGAGAACTCTGTTGCTGCAGATACTGAAGATTTACACCCGGTGAGTGTTGCTGGACATAAGGTCACGTAATGTGCTACCAAAGACTTGCCAAGACAAGCCTTCCTGTCCGCATTGTTATACAAGGTGTCTGTGAGCGCGCTATTTACTATATTTGATATACAGTACGCATACACAATTCAAAACATATATAACAGTCCACACACACACACACACAGGGGTCGATTCGACAACAATGCTCATATATTAGGGCGTTACTATTGGTAAAAATTGACACCCGGTCAGTGGTAATACGCTAGTGCAACATTATGCTGGAGTGCGGTTAAGTACTCTTCCGAGATTCAAATGTCCACGTTTAGTTCACTGTATGTATGCCCTGATACTAATGTATGCACATGGAAATATTAAGGCTACAGAGTGCAATGTACAAACCCGATAAATTGCACACGGTAAAGAAGAGAAACACAACTAACGGAAAATGCGCAGAAAACACAGCGTCCATATAATTATCCTCTCCTGTGGTACAGTATTAAATGTAAAATCGTATAAAACATTTTGTCCTCTATGGTCTCAAGAAAAGGACTTAAAGGACAAAGAGCCAGCTCCTCCATCTGTGTGTGTGTGTGTGTGTGTGTGTGTGTCTTCCAGCGTGAGCGCATTCCAGCTCCAGCAGGGGGCGGTGTTATCATTCTTATCACATTACCTGTGCCGCCCTGGTTCAGCCATGCTTCTCACTTTCCTCCATGTCAACAACACTAGTGGAGTCTGGAACCCCCCCCCGCCCCACAAAAAAAATAAAAATAAAATCAGATATTGAAAACAAAAAGAAAAAAAGGCAGAATAACTGGAGTCGCTTCTCTTCTCCCACTAACCACACACTGATTGTGTTCTAGATGGTGTGTGTGTGTGTGTGTGTGTGTTTGGGGGGGGTTCCTCTCTACAGGTACTCTTCCTCCTTCACGTAGAGAATCTCATGGGCTGGGCTGGGAACCTGCAACAAAAAAGGGAGGAGACGGACGTCACACTGAGCTCCATGTGGAAAAAGACGTGCAGCAAGATAAGATAAATGTTTTCTCTGTAAAAAAATAAAAATAAATTTAAAAAAAGGGACATTCAGCAATGTCAGTTACATTCCTGTTTTGGGTCAGACTGACGATTTCAAATGGATTTAAAGGGCATTCAATAAACACACACACACACACACACACACACACACACACACACACACAAATGTAAATAATGTTATAACATTGTAATAACAATTCCTTAAATCCTATTCCTTGAAAGTGGAGGGACCAAAAATCCCTTGGATCCCCTTGGAGATTATGTATTCAAATCGTTCCTGTAAACATAAAGGGCATTTTTATGATAATCAGTGCAAATAAAGGTTACATTGTCTCCTGAAGAATAGATTCCTTCTTTCTCTGTCTATCATGCTGACAAACACTGTGTATATTTTACTTCATGATATGCATAAGGTTGACATGCTGCCCTCCAGATATTTACCTTGTTACAGTATTTGACCTACTATGAGCTGGGAACTATTAAGCTTGGGAACGAGAGTCCAAGTATTAACAGGTATTTTTTAGTACTAAGATTTTTGCACAATACTTTACCACTTTAAGGAGCCCTATATATTCTAATAAAACAGGGAATCATTTATTATAACATAAATTCAGAAATGAATAGAAGCCAAAACTGTCAAAATGCCCCCTCCCCCTAGTGGCCAAATGACAGCATGCTTTCTATTTGCTAACATCCGGGTGCCACGCACTGAGCCCACTCTGCTACGTGGGTGGGCGCTCAGGGTTCGCAGCCGGGTGGGGCGTCTGGTCGGCTGTGGTGGGGTGGGCCTTGCCCTTGCGCAGGGCGGGTGGTTCGGGCGGGGTTATGGTCTGTCGGCGTTGGGCGTGGATCAGGCCTGCGCTCCGTGCCTGGCGCCTGCAGCTCGGGTTCTGTGCCTGCGGCTGCGTCTTGCACGTGGTAGTGGGTTGTATGTGTGCGCCGCCAGGATGCAGGTCCTCCTCGTGCTCCCTGGGACAGGGTTTTGCTACTCTGGTCCGGGCATGGGGGTTGCTCCGCGGGCTTCTGGCTTCTCTGGCTGCCCAGGGGTCTTCTGTGGATGGAGGGCGAGGTGCTTGGGGCTTTCCTTGAGCCGTTGAGTGTCTATGCAGCTGCGGCGCGCGGGGGTGGCTTCGGGGCCCTTTCTTGCTGCTTGGAGGCACCAGGACATAATCCTAACCTTTTACACCAAAACCAATTGGAATAAGTCCTGTACACCTACCGGTGGACACACACACACACACACACACACACACACACACACACACTGCTTTGAACGCACCCTAGCACCCTCCTTGTTGCATTCCTCTCCTTTCCTCCCTCATTTACTGCCATAACTATGACAGGAAGAGGCCACGTGCTCAAATTGTTGTTCCAGTTTTCCTGGACCTGATTAACTCTGTTTTTCGATACATGTTGTTGTCCAATGTTTGTTTCTGTTTAAATGTTGTTTGGTTCTGTGTTTAACTCTCACCCGTGGTGAATTTCCTCCTCTCGGAGTAGTAATTACTTGTATATAGACCCAAACAGTAGTTCACCATAGAAGGGGATTGGTGGTGGTTCTGTACAACAAAAACCTGTGCTCTTGTCATCCTACAGATCGTCCACAGGACAGAGTTATTGCAGCAGTTCTTGATGATTTAAGAATTAATAAAGAGTTGCATTGCAGGCTGAGGACTTGAACTCCACTTGCAGACTAACGCTGTCCTAGATGCCATGACATACAAATACTCTGTGTTGTATGTCCAGCATGCTGACAGCACAGGTTAAAAAAAAAAAGAAATTAGAGGAGGTATTTTAAGTTATTGCACAATAAATTAAATTGGCATAAATAAATACGCCATTTTTTTGTATTTTTGATTATTTGGTCAGACAGACCTACAGAAGTTAGAATACAACTTTACTGTACTGTATATAGCATTAGTCGTAACACTGGCGACACTAACAGCAGCCCACCTGGTTGACTCCTCCCACAACCAGGAGGCGATCTCTGATGACGATGGAGGAGGCGGAGCATCGAGGCACCGTCATGGGGGCCGCCCTCTCCCATTTCTTCTTCTGCGGATGGAATGCCTCCACTGTACCCAGAGCCGAGGGCTCGTGACCTGTGCCACCGCCCCCCAACGCCCGCACACACACACACACCCACACACACACACACACACACACACACACACACATACACACACATACACACACACACAGTAAATGAGATGGTTGTCACATGTCACAAAGGACCTCCTAAAGGAAGGATTATAAATGAATTTGCCTCTTTTGACCACTATTGCTACACTCTATCACAACTTGAGTCCTCTGCTTCTCAGAGTGTTCTATGTATTGTAAAACCTAGTCCAGTGTGTCCCATGTACGTATATCCAAGCAGGCTAACTGAGGTCAACGCCGAGTTTCAAACGATTCTGAACCTGGCTAATGAAACCCAACCTCAAACCCAAAATGCCACCCATTTGCCACTTACCCAGCCCGCCCGCCACCACCATCCTACCGCGGAGGAACGCCGAGGCGAAGTCGGCTCTCTTGGTTTTCATCGGCACCGTCTCCTCCGACTTCAGCCACATGCCTGAACACAACAAAGAGCAACGGACGGCCCAAACAGTCATTAATACGCAAAGACAGCATGTGTGTGTGATTCTCTGACCTCCAGAGATTTGCGTCCAGCCGGTGCTTTCAGCAAATGAAATTTTTTTTAAGCCAATAAAGCTTCCCAAAGCAGCTTCCCCTTATGAGCCAATCAACTCACGTTATGGTGAGAGGACGTCAATCGGTTACCAATCTTCTAAACTGGATATGAATCCAACTGGCAGATGGGTCGGCAGCTTGGGAAGGCCCCATTTCCATCTTTCATCCATCTTTTATAGTGTTTTTCAACTGCTGCGCCGCGAGGGCTTGCCAGGTGTGTTGTGAAAATGTTTAAAATTCTGATGATAATAATGAAAAATTAAGAATGTAAGTGATTGTCTTGTGTTGCAAGATCAACGTTGCAAGGCTGCAGTAATTCATCAGTTTCAGGCAGAATAGCAGCTCCATTAGGACAAGATTCACTCTGAAAGTGATGGCTATTCACAGTGATGAAAGTTTCGGCCCTTTTGGCTTGGACTATTTTTGGCCTCAGTAATTATTTTCAGTTTGTGAGTCGACTCGCTCGACCACTCTTTTGCCAGTGACTCCCGACTTTGAGACGTCTTTAGCAGTTAACAGAATAGTGGTGTGCCAGGGGATTATTTATTGTAAAAAAGAGTGCCGTGGAAGTAAAAATGTTTGACACCGGTCTAGCGGACGCGTACTGTAATCCTTGTTGGTGTCGACGAAACAACCCCTGTGCTAGAGGGTGAGACGGCTGCACAGGATGTTTGCTGAACTTTGATCCTGTTTTCTTTGTCAGAGCCCTGCGCTGGAGTTCAGGGGTCGCAGGTTATCGTCTAAGGCAGGAGGCAGGAGGCTGTCAAGGACAGAAAAAGGTGGCAGGGAAACACAGACGGCAAGGTGATAAAGGGAGAGGGGAAGGGAAGTCTGAATGCTACACACAAACTTTCTTCCTCCCTGCTCTTCGCTGCTCTTTCCATTCTTCCTCCATTATAGTCGCGCTGTGAAAATGAAGGATTCCGCTAGGGATCTAATCTAATCCATTTAGATTGATGCACCCAATTCAAAAGGCAACAATACGAGTCGAGGGATGCAGATTCAAATGGAAAACTATCTCATACCAAACTCGAGTTTGGTGCAGAAAACAGCCCAGAGGGCTTAAGTTAATTTAGTCGATCAGAGAGTTTATGAGGAGAACTATGAAGCGAGATAGGAGCCAATCTTTTCATCCTCGTTTTACCTCTCTGGTCCCGGGTCCCCGTTGAAAGCTACACAGGGTTTGCCATGTTCTCGTGCACTTTAAGCCTCAGAGAAATTTAGCATGTTGATACCTTACAGCGGTGTTTAAGAAACTTTTTTTCTTCCATGGCACACTTTTTACAATTAAATAATCCTTTATAACACTGTTCTGTTAACTACTAAAAATGTCAGAAATAGGTATAAATGTGCTTATTATTAGGGCCTACTTATAGTAAGTGATGCCAGACTTGTGAACGATTCATTCCAGCGAACAGCTCCTTTAAATGACTCAGGAGTCGGGAGCCACTCGGACAAAAGAGCGGGCGAAAGAGTGAATGTTCAACTGAAAGTGCTTAACTCTTGTCCAGATGAACAAAGAGTCAGAAAATCGTACGACTCATTTTGGTGAGTGAGTGAAAAAAAAGTCAAAACCTTTCATCACTACGAATAGTCGTCACCTTTTCCGAGAGAAGCTTGTTGTGATGGAATTTGCATTTGCATCCCTCTGTATCCATCAGAAAGCTCTCAGCTCAGTTCTGCAACACTGTCATGTCTTTCCTGGAGCTCTGGACAAATTGAATTTGACTTGTATCGTACTGCGGTACTGAGGTCCCCCCAGCCAGCCCCCTATTTTTCAACCAGCTGGTCGAGTCTAGGTAGGTCCATTTGGCCTGGCCTGCACGTCACTATGAACCGAAAACAATTCAAAGTACTGCAGGGTGGCCATAATTAGGTGGTGGTGTGGAACAAACACAAGAGCAGCAATCTCTTCCCCAGAATCCCCCAGAGAGAGCAAGAGAGTGAGAAAGTGAGAGAGAGAGAGAAAATTCTCCAAAACGCTGAGTTAGTTTTCACTCTTCTATTTTTTTTAAGACTTTATTTATTTATTATGCTTTGTTTTTGCCGAGGCTTGTTTGTCTGATGGAAATCAAGGCTTGGGCGCATCGTGACTGCGGAGGAGGGAAAGTAACTTCATTGGAGGGGCGGAGAGAAAAAAAATGAAAGAAACTAGAGGCAGAGGGATGGGGAGATAAAAGAAGAGATGGGGCAAGAAGAGGGAGCAGAGGAGGAGAGAGAGAGAGAGAAAGAAAACGGCTGAGAAGACATGCCATCATATGGTGAGGAAGGTGGAGCATGCGACAGCCACCCCCAGCGGCAGGACACAGTGCGATACAAAAAATAAAATGAATAGAGAGAATGCGCAGCTGCCCAAGGCCGCCGCCGCTCATTCTGAAGACATATCCCCCTGCGCTCCACTGGTGTCATTGTTTTTTTGGGTTTTTTTTCCCTCTTCCTTTTTGTTTTAGCTTTGATTTTCAGCCGGCAGACGAAGACGACTCAGGCGATGGGGTCGTTCGTATCTTTCGTGGTGTGTGTGTGTGTGTGTTCCCCGAAAAAAAGGACTGGAGTGGGGAAAAGAAAGAAAGAAAGAAACAAACAAACAAACAAACAAACAAACAAACAAACAAAAGAGAAGACAACAATTGAATCAGGGAAGCGTGGATGTGGTGAAGGATGAGTGCGGGCGGCAGGAACGCAAGTTTGTCCGAAGAAATGGCCTTACCTCGGGCCAGGGCGAGCGATACGTCTTAATATTGCGGCGCGGGTAATGTAACGATAATGGGACATATATCTCTGTGACAGCTACGGGGTGTTTTTTTACTTCTTTTTTTCTTTTATTATTTGCCGGGGTATGCGCGGCCAGACGTATTGGAAAAGGTGGATAATAAAACAATTTGTTTCTGGATCTTTGGGTAATTTAACCGTGTTTCTCATTCGTTTTTTTTTTTTTCTTCTTCTTCTCCCTCTCCTTCCCCTGTCCAGCCTTGCCTTGTCATGTCTTGCCCACCTCATCTCGACCAAAAATGTGATTAGGGATGGGGAGGGGATGAGGTGTGTGTGGGTGGATGTGTGGGAATGTGTGGGGGATTTGCGCTGGTGTCTGACGTAACTATATTTGAGCGCTTTGTGTTCCAGTGTGGCTGCAGGGATTTTTAAGCATGGCCGTATAGGTGTGAATGTCTGACATACTTCTGAAGCCCACTAGACTCTCTGAAATTCTCCAGCATACAAATTAGCACAGACACACAGACACAGACACACACACACACACGCACACTTTTCTCTTTGTACGTTTACATTCACTTCCATTGCACATTTCACTTATTTGGCTTTCATCTGGCCAACTCCAAAGTACGACTGAATCTCCCATACCGTCTGAAATTAATTATTAATTTTCTTTGTACCCTTCTTTTTACCCAGTTCTAACGTTTCTCTTTTATGATCCCTTCCGCCTTTCTTCACCTGCTATTTTTAAAGTGTCCCCTTTAGTACAAAGGACAAGCCCTCTCCACAGGGACAAAACGCTAAATGCCATTTCATGCAATATTGTATAGCATTGAGGACATAGGCCTCATCCTGGTATAAAAATTAATGGTATGGTATAAAAATTGATAAAAATTTCTTCAGCTTGAAGTTTGTAGCAGAGAAAGGTTTTTCAGAACAATGGAAGAGGCACTGTCAATAACTAATGTAACATGAAACAAAAAAGTAAAGCACCGAACCAATCCCAACTATTACCTATGACTATTGACACCACAAAGGAAAGCTTTCTTCCATACAAACGTACCTTGATTCGAGTCAAATATGTTGACGTTTTTTGTGAACTTGGAGCTCTGGTGTCCCCCTCCCTGACGCAGCCCGCCCAGCAGACATAGCCTCCCGGCAGCATCCCACACCACGCCCCCATAGGAGCGCTTGCACGGCATCATGGGTAGCGGCGCCCACGAGCGGCTCTCACAGTCATAAACCTCGAAGGCCTTGATGGGCCGTTTGCACTGACGGCCGCCTGCCGGAGAGAGGAGTGCACGCAATTCGTCGGCATGAACATCTTTGAATTGGTGTCTGGTGAAGAAAACAAAGCCATGACACACGGACACTTGTCTGGCTGTCACCTGCCACATAGATCTTGTTGCCCAAGAGATGTGCATTGGCGTCATAGCGAGGAGTGGACATGGGGGGCAGTTGGGCCCAAACATCCTTTCTCAAATCATATTGCTGCAGGATGCTCCGTGGAAGTAGGTCGGGTCCCATTCCCCCTACTGCCAGGGCACGGCCATCTACAGACAGACAGTCACAGAGTGAGACAGCAATAAAGGACTGCCAGAAGTATTTTTTCTGAACTGGCCTTCAAAGCAAAAACTGAAGGCAGAGAGGTGTTTTTTCAGGGTTGGTTTCTGCTGAACACTTTGCTCACACCGCGGTGCCTCAAGCACCTCAAGCACACAGTTACTATACACTCTGTGAGTACTAAAGGAGACAGCAAGCACCCATTTACACACCGTCAGCCACTTGGAACAGCCTGTCAGTGAGTTCGCTACCACTTCCAGTTCCCCCAAAGCTGGAGAGCAATGAAGGGTGTCTTCAATCAAGCAATCAACTCAGCATGATGAAAGCCGTAATAACTCTCCTCTGGCAATTTCAGAGAAAGTTGGAGTGAGTAGCAGCCTGAATTGCTTCCACTTTGGTTAAGGGCAACACGCCAAAGCCATTAGTGATCGAGGGAGAATTTAGCTGACTTTTAGAACAGGACTTTTATACCTGCACAAGGACTGATTGGACTGTATTTGTGAAGGTGCCTATGAAGGTGATTTCTCAACCTCAGCTATCAGCCTGTATCTTACTTCCTTGTCAGGTGTTTTTTCACTAGTGAAGCTGCCGCATGGAACAGCATTACCACCATCCATCTTAACCCCTTAAACTTTAAACCACTATGCAGACCATTTAGCCTTTATCTTAGCCATCTATCGTGACGCACCTCTCACGATGAGAGCCATGCCCATCATGGCCTCTCGCAGGGGGCTCCTCTTCCTCCACCGGCCCTCCTCTGTGTTGTACACCTCCACCGCCTTCAAGGGGCTTTGGTCCTCCCCTACCCCACCGACAATCAGGATCTGCTTCCCCAGTACAGCCACGGCTGCACCTGCCCTTGGGGTGGGCATGGGGGGCAGGCTTATCCACCGGTCACCCTGCAAAAACAGATGTCTTTCTTTTTTTGAAAAGAGCACGAAAAGGCTTGACCTCTAACTGGAAGTAGAAAAAAAAAAGTCCCATTATCTGCATCCCTACCTCAGGGCTGTAGAGGTCCAGGGCAGTGCAAGGCCTTCCCGCCGCATCACAGCCCCCCAGCATGTACATCTGTCCCCCCACCTCGGTCAGAGTGTGGTAGACACGGCCGCTGGGCAGGCAGGCCAGGCTCTGCCAGTGGAACTCGTTGGCAGAGGGCACTGACATGGCTTTGGCTGCCCCACCGCCCACAGCGTGGAAGGTAGCCCAAAGAGATGGAAAGATGGGAATCTTTGGAAGGGTCAAGTGATACTGGGGGGAGGGTCTTGAGGTAGAGGTGGAGATTTGTGCGGTGGTAAGGCCAGTCTTCTACCAAACAAGGAATGGATGGTCCACAGGATCACCCTTAGGCCCTGGTGGAACAGTAACACAAAACCGTAACAGTAGTGTGTTAGTAACCCACAACTGAAGATGAGCAAATCCCATTCTGATTACTTACCTTACCATCACGTTACATAATTTAGCAAATTCTGTGCCATCTCATTCTCATGCGAGGTACATTCGCAAGACTTCAATTCGATTGAAGGTAGCATCGGCAGCGTCACACACGTTTCTTTTTGGTTTTTATTTTCATTTAAAGGTGGAAGAAAACTCAAAATCAGGAAGTGCGGAAGAGTTTGAAGAGAAGCAGTGAGGGCAGTTTCATTTGAGTCATGGTTTAAAACATTTGACAGACATATTTAGCACCTTGACAGATAATAAAGTCATACATTCATGCGTGTACAACTATGTTCCTCTTCCACATGCAACTCAGATAAGCGAATCACAACAGCAGACAGCTCTTATATTTTGACTTTCCTTCTTTGGCTTTTATCTCATCTCCGTACGCCACTGTGTTGTGTTTCATTTGGTTTATTTGATCTGTCTCCGTCATCCCTCCCCGGCACTCCAGTTCCCTGCCAGTAACCTACTTCTCCTGCCTACACTCCTGTTTCCACTCGGGAACCGAGGAAAAAGTCAGCCAAGTGACGTGGGAAGAAGGTTCTGTAACAATAATAAATATAACTAAAAAAAGAACGAACATGCGTTCCCAACCCAACTCTTTTAAACAGTCGGTAGCAGCATCAGCCTCCCCACCATCACAAGCCTGTGCTGGCACGTGTACACCAGGCGTCTTCCTGTTTTATTCCTGTTTTATACGTCTTCTATTTATTTATTTTTTTACACCAATTATGTCCGCATCGTGTGAGATTCTGTCTTGATCAATGGCAAATCGGTGTCACACATGTCGCTCCACATAAAGCAAACCATTATTTTTGTACCTTTTATGCACCTTCCCACCTATACCTTCCCATCAGATATTGAGTGTAGAATCTGAGGTGATCTTTAATGTTGCATAGTAGGAGCCAGAATTTTGGTGTCTTCGGTATTACAGTAACTGGAACGTTAGGAAGTATCAACAAACCTGCCTGGATGTGGTTGATAAATTATGCGTAGCTTGCGGAGCTATTGCTGTCAGACAACGGCGCCACATGCTTCCACGGCCTATTTAAGCAGCCAATTCCTCCTGCTCTTATACCTGCTGTGCTTCCTGCTTTGCTGCGCTCCCTCCACCTCTCCTGCATCCACCTCTACTCTTCTATCCAAGGGGGAGATACAAGCTCATCACTCCTGTGTTTCTACCTTTATTAAGTATGTTTGCTGTGCACCTCGCAGGGAGCGATGAGCAGTAAAGCCCAGACGGCAAACTCAAAATGGTGCAAAATAATTAAAGATCCTTTTAAAAGTAAATCTAAGAGTTGTCTCTAAGAACTCATATTGGGAACAAACTTCAGTATTCCACAGTGTAACTAATAATAACCCAATATACTGTACCCCAGTTAAAACTACCTGACAGACATTTCAGGTTTTAGCTTCGTCTTTATATTGGGGCTGGTTGTCCCCCTTTCAGTCAGATTACCATATTCATGAATTTAAGGCGCGTGCCCGCCGACAAACTAACTAGGCGGGGTTATAAAGCCTCCCTGTTTGTCCTCGTGTATAATTACCATAAACAATGTTTGTTGTCATTCATACACCGTTGGAAGGTTAATGAGAAAATCATGTATGATAAGACATGATATCAAACTCAGACGTTTAGCGATGCCTAATTTAATTAAGCATCAGCTTTCCTCGGCATTAAGTTTGGAAGCGGGCCCCCCTCCCATCGGTGCGCGGCACGGGGAGTTGCCACGCGGCAACCTAATTAAAAGTTTAGAGTCAGAGGCATGTTGATCGCAAATGACTTAGCTGATGCTGGTGGGCTTAACCATTGATCTCAAGCTGTTCAGGCAGTTAATTAAAAAAAGAAAACGAACCAAATCGGCCAACCAAATCGGTTACAGATTGCAATTAACGCACCCTGTCTTTCAGAGAGAGAGAGAGAGAGAGAGAGAGAGTCAGAGAGAGATCCTGTCTTGTTAGCAATCACATACCTGGCGGGCGGGCGATGGCCTAAGGAAAAAAACAACAACCCCCTTTTTTATTTCCATCCCCTCTCATAAGCCATTATTAAAACGAAACCAAGCGATAAGCAATTATGTGCGAGGAGAAAAAAAAAAAAGCCGCACGTCCCACATGGCCCCAGACGTATCCTGTTGCCATGGCAACCCACCCTCGACTGCAAAAAATAAAAAAAAGGGGAAGGGAATTTCTTGTTTTGAAGGGCAGTTCTCTTTTTATCCTTCCCTGTCCTTCGCTCCTCCACCTGCAGAGTGGGGAACGGCCATTGGGGATGAAGGAGGGTCTTGAGAGGCGGCTGTAGCCTCTGTGAGAACCATTCCTCTGGAGGCCTTTTTGACTGACGGGGGCTCAGGATCGCATGTCGTCTCCTCACCTCGATCCAAAACAAACCTCAAGTACAAGCCCGCCGAGTTGAATCCTACGCTGATCATCGAAGACGCAATTAGTTAGAGCTTTCTGCATCATGAATCTGGGAAGGCAGATTGAAAATAATTTAATTCCCACTCTCGGTCATGAAATGTAAATTTTGAGTTGTTGTTTAGTACTTAGTTGTCATTACGATCGAAATGAAAGAAACAACGTAGTTGGATCAACTTAGCTTAGCTTTGATCATTTATAATTGAGAAATGAAGGTGTACATTTTAAATTGAGGAGACTTAAACGAATATAGGTTTAACAAATGAAAGCAATGGTTTTAGGATGATCCAGTGACTCTCATCCAATTTTTTTTTTTTGTGTTTGTAAACCTTGCGTCTCAAATGACTTGCCATACTTACCTAACATGCTGCCAGTAAAATGTGGTTGAGTGTTGATATGAGTGTGGGCAGCTGCCACTGTTCAAACACTTCAAAAGCTAACCAACACCAAGATTTAAAACTAGATCAGTGTGAGAGGTTTACGGTAAACTGTGATTTGATGGATTAGTGTCTTTTATTATTATTCTGTCAGTATACAATCTAAAAGGGAGATCTTTCAAATTCATTTCCTTCTGACAGCACAGTGGTATAAGGCTGCCTACACGCCAGCCATTGTTTTACTATGATGCTATTTTCCTCCGTGCGTAACAAGGAGATCCCCCCCAGGCTGTGAACATTGTGTCTGGTCCGTGATAATAAAAAGGTTGGGAAACCTTGCTCTAGAGTGACTTAAAGTCGCATGAATTCAGATTTGACTGTTCAGACTGAGGTCTCATGACAAAAAAATCAGACCTGTATCCGATTTAGGGCCACATATGAAAGTGGCCCAAATCCAACTTGAAAAGATCAGAGTCCTTGTGATTTGTGCTGTTCACACTGTTATGTTATGGGATGGAGTTGGACTGTACTTTTGTTTGGAATCTGAATTTATTTCCTGTGAACTGGTGTCAATCAGAGTATACTAGTTTATATGAGGCTTGAATTTCTATTAAACTCAAGGTTATACTGGTTTATTAATTAAAGCTAATTTAGTGTTGCTTGGCCACAGAAACTCTTCCAGCACCTCCTATGAAATAAAATATCAAATCAATCTGTCAACTGAAAAAGTTTGCAAAAAAATCAATATGATTAGAATATAGAAACTACAAAATAAATATTTGCAAGCTAGTTATCGAGCAAATGTACCTTTAATTAAAATTTCTTTATTTAAAGTGATAAATAAGAGTCTAAGAGTCTTCTTTTTGCTTCTTGCTAGAAAATGTCTGCTCTCAGTGTGCGAGGTATGCGTATTAATCACCATTAATTCTGCTTTAAGTTATTTCCAAGTATTCCATACTTGTGTTGCTTAGTTCAAGTTCAAGTTCGAGAGATTATTTGTCACATACATACACATACGGTCGTACATATATGCAGTGAAATGTCATGACACCCGGTGATTACGCACAAACTCTATAAGCTCGAAAAATACTCAAATGTGCGTAATCGACACGCGGTGCTCGCGCAGCAGTGTTGGGATGTCATGATACCCCAGCTGCCTTCTCCTAAGCTGCTCTCACACATGCACTGTAAAACTGAAATTATCTGGACAAAGTTCGAGTAAGTATAAAGTCTGCGTACCAAGTCTGCGTAAGGTCCGCTTGAGCGGTATGTGTGAATAGAGCAGGTGATTGTCTGGAATATTCACAGTGAGTGTGTGGACGTGTTGTGTGTTGATGACGTCACTATCATGTGGCAGTTATTTACCTTTGTGCACGGAGCGTAGCTCCTACGTACTCCTTTCTGCTTTCCTTTATATTTCTTTCACTCTTTCATTTATATTGGGATATGTCCAAATGAAAAAGAAACAGAAACAGTCTTTATTTGTCACACGACACTCCACAACACATGCTTGCACACACACACACATGCACATGCTTGATGGTGGCCGGTGAAATGGCTCCTCTGCTTTTAACCCATCCTGGCTTGTCCTTCCTCCGGGGGCACAGCCAGGAGCAGTGGGCAGCGTACGTGGACGCGCCCGGGGACCTGGCATGACCAATACATGGAGTATCAACGCCAAAAAAGTCACAATAACTGATAAGTCTGTAGCCTTGTCCGCCATCTTGGGTGTGCTGTAAATCTCCGCAGCGTCATATCCTGCCTCCTGCACGCTCTACCCAGGCTCCGCCCCTCTAAACAAAACAGTCAGTGAGGGATCCTTTATTGACTTCCATTTAATTAGCTTGCACTTTGTAATAGTACATCTGTGCCGAAGTCTGCGGCTGACCTCAGAATACCTCTTAACTTGCGTCCACAGTACCAAGTCAGTAAGTCACAAACTTAGGTAGGCAGATAGATAGCGTTGGATTTACTTACCACACTCCTACCACTTGTCAAATTCTTCATGACAGCGGTCTGCCACTAGTGAGGGATCAGCCTTTAACGACAGGGTGAACATTTTATCATCATTTTGAAGGCACATAAGACACACGACAATGCTACGGTTGTACGACTGCATGAACATCACCTGCTACCTAATCTGAAGATTCCTCCCTCTTACTCCATCCTCGGTGCACCTAAAAACCAACAAATGAAACAGCTAATCCTTGGAAGGCTTCCTCTGATGCCATTCCATGGCATCCTTCACGCAGACATACCTGTATTGCTTATGGCATCAACATCCAGCTCACTGTCCTCCCACCAAAAGCTAACTTAACTTGGCCCGGCTGATCTGGGCTCAGCTAGGCTTGGCGCGGCTCAACCGGAGCGCCAGCTTGCTCCCGGCAGCGAAAGCAGATGCTAAAAAAAACCCACAGCTGGCAGTCGGTGGGAAACGATTAGACGTGGCTCCGGGTTTCACCAACAGAACGGGTCCAAATTGGATTAAGGGGGGAGGGAATGAGCCGCCTAAACAAGTGACTGGCAGAAGCTGAAGAGCTCTGGGTTGGTTGGAGGGCGGGGTTGGATATCTTTGGTGTGTTTTAGTCCTAGCCAAGATAGGACCCTTTTATTTGGAGGGTATGGGAGATGTTCCTAAAGAGACCCCCCCCGGGGTCCATCAGATGGTGAAAATAGAGAGACAGGACCCCCTCTCAACCCCCGTCTCCCTTCCCCCCCAGCCCTTGACGGAAACAAGATGCGGGGCCAAGATGCCCAAGAAATACAGACCAGCTCTCAGAGGGCATTGGGAATAAATAACAGTCTATATCGTTTCCTAAAGGTACTGAGGTCTCGCAAAATGATCATTTTTACATATTTATAAGCGGATTAAAAGGGCGCAACCCAGCTGTCCAGCTGCCCAGCTGTTCCGGGGGTATGTTTGGGGTCGCTGATGAAGTGATTCATCACTTTGTATCTGGCACCGGCAAAGCAGCCGTGGGTCCTGAGTAACAAGATTGCTAAATCAGTTGTGGCTGATTGCTGGCAGGAGATGTTCATGGACACAGGTGGCATTTGACTTATCTCTCATCCGTTTTTAAAAAAGGCAAACAGCCTGGCATGGATATTTCTTTGGCCCCACACATATCCTTTTACACGTGCGATTCTGTGTGTGTGTGTGTGTGTGTGTGTGTGTGTGTGTGTGTGTGTGTGCTGTGTTCAGCATTCAACCTACAGCCACTGGGAGAGTGAGCATCCTGTCTCCCTGGCAACTCAGCAACCGTTGAGCGCGGTACGGCAGAACTAGGGAGCACCAGGCGTGTCGCAAGTGTGGTGTGAGGCGTGAGGAGGCGTCCTTCTGTTCCCTCCCTGCCCCCCTGTTTGAAATCTACTTAACAGCGGACCGCCTGACCATCTGATAGACTGCGCTGAGAGGGTTCCGTGTCGCGGGTCAAAAACCAGGCAGACGAGGCCCGGCCGAGAGGAATTACAAACATTTACGTCGGCCGGGAGAGCGGAAACCATGGAGACCGGACGGAAATAGACAGGGCGCGTGGAAAAGCAAACATTAGCAGAGCAGCGTGAAACAAAGGGAAAACGAGGCCTGACGTATGCGTGTGTTTGTGTGTGCTCGCCGAAGGGCTGCGCGGCGGTTACATAAGGCCATGTATATTCAATTACTACTGTAGTGTGCTTTATCCCCAAAGCATAGGGCCCTCCTCCTCCAACACACGCACGCACGCACGCACGCACGCCCGCACACATGCACGCACGCACGCACGCACGCACGCACGCCCGCACGCCCGCACACATGCACGCCCGCACGCCCGCACGCCCGCACACATGCACGCACACATGCACGCACACATGCACGCACACATGCACGCACACATGCACGCACACATGCACGCACACATGCACGCACGCATGCACGCACGCACGCACGCACGCACGCATGCACGCACGCACGCACGCCCGCACGCACGCACGCCCGCACGCATGCACGCAGGCAGTTCAGTGAGTAGATCCACTTTGGAACTTTGAGGGCTTAAATATGTGTGTGAGCGGCAGAAGAAAGAGCAGAAGGGAAGAGGTGGTGTAGAGTGGATAAGAGATAAAGTGGAATACAGAGAAGGGGCAGGAGCGTAGGAACGGGCGACCAGGGAAACAGAATGAAGTAAAAATGGGTGGATGGTGGACGGGTGGGGTAGGGGGGTAAGAGAGAGAAGTGCAGTGGGGTGATGGTCACCTGCAGCAGCTAGATAATTATGCAAATGTAACCATTGTTTTTGTTGGGATCGGGGAGAGAGAGGAACCAGGAAGCAGTACCTGTGTTTCCAACATTTATTATCGCAGACACAGCTCAAAAACTGAGGAAAATAAATACGTCTACAATAAAAACTCACTGTTTTTATTCGCTTCGTTTGGAGGAATGGAGAAGCGCAGCACAGTCAAAATCGCCCCCGAACAGGGCAGCCCCGCCCACCTTCTTACAGCCTGGTGGCAAATGCCCTGTGGCCCGGCACCGGTCCAACGCCTGGTAGTTTGGAAACACTGGTTGGTGTGTGTGTGTGTGTGTGTGTGTGTGTGTGTGTGTGTGTGTGTGTGTGTGTGTGTGTGTGTGTGTGTGTGTGTGTGTATGTGTGTGTGTGTGTGTGTGTGAGGACGGTTGGCTGAGTTTTGGAGTCCAACTTTGGCTGTGCCATGTCCAGAGATCACGGACAGCTCTGCCTAGCGTTTTCGGCTCTCAGGGGACAGAGGGGACTAGGGTGCTGGTGTTGCTGGTGTAACATCGATCCAAGTGGATCCGACACAGACGAGTGGAACGTCGCTGCTGTGCACGACTGATTTTTGTGTGTGTCTGTGTGTGTGTTTAAATAGCTGGGGAAACAGGGAAAGGAGTAGGGTATAGTAAGGGAAGAAGATGGGGAGTGGGAAATATAAGTGGGGAGAGTTTGAGAGAGGGGGAGGGGAGGAGAAGAGGATGGGGTAGAGGGAGTAGAAGGGAGGTGAAGAGAGGAGATAAGGAGAGGAGAAGGGAGATGAAGAGATGCAAGGCTAGGTGAAGTGAGGAGAGGGGGATGAACAGAAGAGGCGTGAGGTGAAGGGAGGAGAGGAGAAGGGAGGTGAAGAGAGGAGTGACGAGAGAAGGGTGAAGGTGAAGAGAGGAGAAGAGGAGCAGAAGACAGCAAAAAAGAGAAGTGATAGATGGAGGCCAAAAAAGGGATAGAGGAGAGTGGAGAAGGCAAAGAGACATGTACTGTATCAATTCCCACTTGGCAGAAGTATGTGTCAGTCTCTCAAGAAAGCCAAGAAGGGGGAGAGGGAAAAGAGGCCAAGATGGGAGTCTGAAGGGGGAGAGGGAAAAGAGGCCAAGATGGGAGTCTGAAGGGGGAGACGGACAGGGCCGCGGAGAAGAATACCAAATAAAATGACCTTTCAGATAATGTCACAAACTTTATATTCAACACAGTCTCATCAACATCTATAGCCACAGACCTGCCCCGTCAAATGTCACATCCGCCTGTCCCATATGGAGGTCCTCTGAGCCCAGAGTTTTTTTTAACATAGAAAGATAGATAGATATGTACTGCAGGTAGGTAGGTAGGTAGGTAGATAGATAGATCGTCACATAAATTACCAGTACATGAAAGTGCTATAGTGGAAATTAATACCTTAATAATTCATCAGGGAAATGGCCTTTGGAATAAAATATTTCTTAGTTGTAGTTATATCTGCACAATGATGTTTTGTGCAAGCATGTCAAAGAGACAGATTTTTCTTAAAGCTCGACTGGATTACTTTGGAACTTTCGGCAATCCTCAATTCATGGGACAACTCTTCTCTGTCTGTTTGACTAGAATTCAAACAGAATTGGCTTCAACTGTGTAGGCGTGTTGTGATGCCTGGGTCTATCTTTTTCACTCTTCCTGTCGAACGCTACTGCGTTCGACAGGAATCCTTTTGGATATGAAGCTTTTATATGACCTTCAATGTAGCTGTAGCAGAAGAACTCACAGCGGCTGCTGCATTAGCAATCCTTGAGCCAGTGCATGACCCAGTGCACCAATATTCCAAATTTCCAATCCAAGGGGATTTCAGTGTTGATGGGTTTATTTGTAGTTGGTAGGGCAAATTAAAGTGTAAATCACTAAAATCATCTTTGTCTGGGTGGATTACACCGCAAATACCAGAATTCCATTCAAAAGTTTGCATTACATTTTTGCCACATCGGGTTAAGCCCCTTGGTTCTAAGACGGTCACTTTCTTGATTGATTTTCCTTTCTTGGTCATTTGAGATGGTGTTTATTTTCATCCAAGGGTGCTGTTCTTTCTTGTGCAAGTCCATCCATATCAATAGTTTATTGACCACAACTGCTATGCTTCTTTATCTAATTCATCACGGCAGACATCCACTTTCTGCTGGTGGCGGTGGCAGACCCCGCCACCAACAATGGAATTGACAGAGGAGGACATGTGTCCCACAAATACACAACGGCTGTTTTTTATCAAGTGCCAGATAAAAAAAAGAAAAATTAAAAAGTATTGCATATAGGATTTTTAAAACGAAATAATCTTCCGGATTACCACTTTAATATTTAACCTGACAAAAAGTAATCATAGCTTTAAAGAACACAGATATAAACAATCACTAGCCATGCCAATCTATACAGTCCCAAAGGATTCCAGTCATGGTCCAGGCAGAGGGACACACTTGACCTTAAGGATCTATTAAGAATAATACGCTTTTACTCACATGAACGGTTCCGTCGGATTGTTTGGTCCGTCGGCTTCAGAGGCGGAGACTGGAAGCATAGACGAGCGGGGAAGGGAATCTCCGAGAGCCGCTGTGCCGCCTTGCCGAGTCTCGCCGAGCCGAGCCCGCACTGCTCCTCTCTAGCAGCGCGCTGCCGCCCGGCTGCGGAGCGCGTCCAAAGCAGCGCAGCCTGGAGGACATGCGACACCGTCTGCCGCCTTTAAACCAGCACAGCCGCCGTCGTTATGTGGGTCACATTTGTAATATTCATTTCTTTCATTAATGGTACACGAGGACACGTCTTGATAAATGGCAGAGAATCGGGGAGGGGAGCAGGACGGGGAGTGGGTGTTTTTTCCACAGTCTAAATACAGCATGCTAATTGCCACACTTTCTATTTACCCACTTGAATTCTTAAGGATTTTTAAAATGTACTTAAAGTGGTTAATCCGCGAGATTATTTTGATTTGAAAAATATCCCATATTTGATGCTTTATTATAATTTGTTTAGATGTTTTAAGAAACAGACATCAATTTGTTTGTGTTGAATTGCTTGCATGTTAGAGGTCTTCAAGGGGCCTTCAAAATTCGGACCCAAAGCCTCGTGGACCCGGGTCCCATAGGGTCAGACTATCGAAAAAAACCAAAAGAGACACTCAAAACTATTTTTCCCTCTAGATATTACAGAATATCAATTTCAATAGTTGCCAAAATGATGTTTTTCTAGCCTGTGGATGTCTCCGCTGCACTTAATGTTTGTTTGTTTCCCCCAGCTGCGATTTTTTTTCCCACGTGCCTAGCAATGTTCCACAGCAGCCGTTCCATACCTTCCTCTTTGATCAGTGCTGATAGCGGGTCACGGCAGAGAATCCGACTCATCATATCACATACAATGACCATATGATACCACCAATAGTGGTGTAATTAAGTGCAAAATTTAACCATCAGAGTGAAATACAGTTTTACTGCCGCTGTTACTTTTTAAAGTAATTATTCCCTAAATCTCGATGCTGATCTTGTGAAAACAAGATAGACAAGACAGATGTCTGCTTTGCTTTATTCTGAAGGGCAATGATTGGTTTATGGTACGTCACGCTGTGTTGCTGCTACTTTATGTCGTGAATGAGCTGTGGATACAGCCAATGTTGCCGCTATGCGTCTGCGTGTCCACCATATTGGAGTGGTCAAGATCTGCTAGTAAACAAATTCAATGTGTATTGAGAGATGCAGACTTCTCTACAAAACCGGCTGTAACTCGCTTAATTCTAGGTTCGTTATTGTGGCAGTTTCAGGGCCCTCCGCCACAGAGACACAGACGATGGGGTTAAGAAAACACAGTTTATTGTAGCTAGTGCGTTAGGTAGAATAACCCCAGGAACAGATGGACACGTGTCATGACAAGGGCTCCTCTCCTGTGTGTGTGTGGGGATGGGGGTTTTACCTGTTGCTTGTTAGACCAACCTATGAGCAACAGGTATACAGCCACACTGATCCTGGGCCCAAATTACCTAGACCCAGGACAGGTGTGGGTGCTCAAACCATACCATTCCCACACTACAGTTATAAACATGAGAAATTCAACATGATACTGTTTACTTATCAGAATTAAAAGCTACTGGGGCCAGATATAATTATATTTATTCATTCACTACCATGTATAAAGGAAGAAGGTATCATCCATGCCATATATTTCACTTTCATTTAATGATTTATTATTGAATATTTTATATATTTTATATATAAATTAATTTTATTTAAACATTGGACATCTTGAATGCTGTTTTCATTTAAGACCATGGGCAAAAGTTCCTTACTTGAAGTGTTATAATAATAATGAATATAAAGCAAAGTTATATTTGGCTTTTTTTTTTTTTTTTTTTTGCTGATCCAAAAACTGATTCAATCCGTAACTCAAAACCGTGACCTCCGAAACGTAAGTTTTGTGATCCGTTGCACCCCTCTCGCTGAAAGACAAAAAAACATTATCGCCCAGGCCCCATATTGTTCTGTTGGGGAGCCCGAAATAAACTAGTAAACTGCCCACAACATTGATCCTATTGTGTGAGGCACACCCTTGAAAAGACAATACAATCATGACAAGAACCTTTCAATTATGAGGAAATGAAGCAAGTTTCTTTCGCTTGCTTTGGCTGTATTTTTGTATCTACCAGTTCCCCCATCTTCTTCCCCCATTTTCTTAACCATGACAGAGGGAGGTTGTTCCAGAACTCCTGCTCTGAAGATGGGGCACGCTTTCTGTCGGCTCAGCCGTCGGGCCGCAGGGGACCTAGCCTGATTATGGCACCATCATTTTCCATCCCGTTCTCCCCACTGTATCCCTAACTCTTACACACACACACACACACACACACACACACACACACACACACACACACACACACACACACACACAGATAATCACAGAAGCACCCACACACCCTTTCAAGGCAGACTATGATGTGCTTTCATTCCACCACATTCTCCAGAGTCTGAGAAAGAACGAGCTGTAGATGAGGGTCGGGCATTCGTACCATTGGCTGGGCTGGCTCTCTCTCGCTCTCTCTCTCTTTCTCTCGCTCAGGGAGGTTTACATTGGAGTAGAACTCTGGACAAGGCGAGAGCATCCATAATTCAGCTAATGCTCACTCCCTACAGCTAGCAGACTTTTGTTTTTTCATGACTTAATACCAGGCAGTGGTATGAATATACTTTTTTAGTCCTGACCATTGCTGCGTGTTTTGGGTGATTTTATCTTATCAACTCCCGGCCTTGGCATAAGATTTCCGAGTTGAATTTGCCAACGGCGGCCAAAAAGCCCTCTGCTTTTACAGAAATGGTGATGTCGCCATCATGTGTTATTTAAAAATCACACTCGATGGCACCCTTAATTGAATGCTAGTTTATCACGGGGTCACGCACATTCGCCCACACGTGCAGTTTACAGTCTCCAATAATTAGCTAACCTGCTTATTTTTGGAGGTGTTTAGTGACGCAAGATTTGCAAACAATTTTTTTGTATCAAACAAATCTTTTAAATTACAAAAGTAGTCGTTAGTTCACAACTCAGGCACAGGTGTTCACTGTACAGCAGAGTATTAGGGCCACTCAAAAAAATACCCCTGTGTTTCGAGAATAAATTCGAAATTCTGATTTTTTAAGTTGAAATTTCGAGAATAAAGTCAGTGCATCGGTTTCACCACCATGGTCCCCGCTCCTCCCGGACCGACTGTTTCCTCCCTTCCATCCTATCCCGGCTTCGCTGACGGAGCGGGGATAGAGCCGCTGCCTCCGGACGCCTGCGGAGCGCTGGGCTCTGAGCCACACCAGCAGAGACAGAGACAGAGACGGTGCATGCTTCCAGGGAGCCTGGCACTTCATATGCCCTATGTCACCAGTCCCCACACTCAAAACATTTCCAGGTCCTGCTCTGGAGAGCTGAGCAGCATGAGCACCCGTCTTCATAATGACTGCATGTCTCAGCTCCTCGTTTTTCCACCTGAGCGGAGTGGTCTTAAACGGGCTGACAATTTTATAAATGGATGGGGGAACCCCTGACATCACCACCAAGGTGGAATGCAGCCCCAGCTGTGACACCTGCACAAACAGACCGCTCTCCACCAGTCGGGTCACGTAGCACTCCTCATTGAGGAACACCACCACCACTACCCAACTCATGCGGGAGGCGAAGGCTGGGATCTGGGGGCTGACCTCCTGGGCGACAGCCTCCAGAACCTGCTCCAAGTTCATGCTTGGGTCTTACCGCACCCACACTCCCCTGCACCGTGTATACTCTGCTGCGTGGATTGGAACTCGGTGGGGTGGGGTGTCTCGTTGGCTGTGGTGGGACGGGCCTTGCCCTTGCGCGGGACGTGGGTGGGCATGGGGGTCTCGCCGGCTTGCTTGCAGGGGGGGGGGGGCGGTTCGCGTGGGTCAGGCCCCGTGAGTCAGGCCCTGCGCTGTCGGCGCGGGGCCTGACTCCAGGACTCCGGCCCGTGCCGGGTGCCCGCGTCCCAGGTTCTGCACCTGGGGCTGCGTCTTGTGCCTGGAGTTGGGGGTGGGTTGTATGTGTGTGCCCCAGTGGTGCGGGACCTTCTCTGCTCTCTGGGACTGGGCTATGCTCCTCGGGGTCAAGTGTGGGGGTTGCTCCGTAGGCTTTTGGCTTCTCTGGGGTCCCGGGGGTCTTCTGTGGCTGTGGAACTCCGGGGGGCTTCGGGGCCCTTTCAGCTGCTTGGTGGTGCCACGACATAATACCGACTTTATAAACCTGAACCATTTGGGATAAGTCCTGAACATTCACCGGTGGACACACATGCACACACACACACACACACACACACACACACAGACACACACACACCACCACCAACACCTGCTTTATATGCACCACAGCACCCTCCAGCACCCACCCTCATTTACTGCCATAACTATGACAGGAAGAGGCCACGTGCCCAATTGCTGTTCCAGTTTTCCTGGACCTGATTAATGCTGTTTTTCAATACATGTTTCCGTCCGACGTTTATACTTTCCGTGTAAATGTTGTTTGGTTCTATGTTTAATTGTCTCACCTGTGGTGAATCTCCCCCTCTTGGAGTAGTGAGTAGTTGTTTATAGACCCAAACATGGTAAAATAGTTCTCCAAAGAGGGGGATTGGTGTCGGCTCTGTATAACAAAAAACTGCTCTTGTCATCCTACAGGTCATCCACAGGACAGACATATTAATAAAGAGTTGCATTGCAGGTTGAGAACTTGAACTCCACTTACAGACCAACTCTGTCCTAGATGTAATAGCATACAAATACTCTGTGTTGTATGCCCAGCATGCTGACAGCACAGGTTAAAAAAAAAAAGAAAGAAGGGGAAGTCATTTTCACATTCACAACATTCACAATTCACATTCCATTCACAACTTAGAGCCGAACCGAATCTTATGACTCAGATCAAACGAACGAAGAGTGGAAGGGAAAATGTAACAATCTTTTTACCGAATCACTCGTAAAAATGCCGGATCAGGCAGGGTGGGGCACAGAGTAGTGGCTCAGTCATTACCCGGCGCAGCGGAACAGAGCCTTCCCTTCCACGGGAATGGGAACGTCGCGCTTACTGCCTTCCCTCGCGCCACTTTGATCATGCAGATGACCCGTGGAAAATTTCAGGGGGAGATAGACTTCAATGGTTCAAATGTGACAAACCCTGCCTGCAAAAAGAGGCCCCGGCGTACAGTGCATTGCACTGCTGCCTCACAGCAAGAAGGTCTTGAGTTCAATTCCCACCTGTGGTGCTGCTGGCACTGTGCTCCGGCAGGTTATCTCCCAAATAGGAGCCTTTCTATGTGGAGTTTGCATGTTCCCCCTGTGCTCACATGGGGTTTCTTCCACCTACCATCAGTAAGGACAAGCCAGAATGGGAGAAATGCAGAGGCCACATTTCACTGGCCACCACCCCAAAAAGCATATGCATGCATGCGTTGTAGTGCAGTCATGTGACAAATAAAGATTCTTAAAGTACCTCGCAGAGGTGGTCTCTGTTCTGTTAATTCTGAGACAAGGCTTTCCGGCACAGGAACTAATGGGCAATTACTATTTTACCACTGCCGCCTTGTTCTCATTGTTAATCCTTGTCCTGACATGTGGAAGAACACGAGAAGGGCAGGTGAGGACAGTGGTCCCCATGATCATGATGTGGAGTTGTATGCAATGTGCCTCACGCAATGAACCATAAACTATTCACTTTGTGAACTGTTCCCTTTTGTCATAATTTTTTTCTGTCGCCAATGGGGCTATAACTCCTCAAGGGTGACGCTAATCATCTTTTAAGGAAACAAGCGGGAAAGGTGAGCCAAGTACGGCACAATCAATAGCCGTTGCCGCGGCCAATGGGTGCAGAGGGAGCGCAGCGGCCCAAGCGCACTAAATCACACGCTCCGCAGCTTGCGCCTTAGGGGGGCTGGGGCAGAGGTCGGACTTAACAAGACGGGGAGGAACCGGAATTGGTGTTAAATGGCGAGGGACTCGATGTGAAAAAACGAACGGGTGCCCGTCAAAAGTAGGTCCCTGCCTCCTCTGCCCTCAATTCCTTCCGTGCTCCAACTCGCTGCTTCTTTAATTTAGGGGGTACAGCTGCTGCTTGCATGACGCATCCACCACTCACCCCCGATGCTTAGTTGATCAGTTAATGGCGTTAAGTACCTTGGGAGAGAGGGCCCCACCTGGCCACCGAACCATTCTATCAGCCTCTGATTAAAAATGCTGAGTGGCGACACCAACACTCAGGTCTGCAGGAGGGTCCTCCCGTGTTACTTCTGAAAGCTCACCCGCAGACTTTGCCAGCGCTGGATTTTGATTGGCTGAAAAGAAGCGGTTGGGGTTTGTTTATCATCCAAATTTCGAATTACTGAGTTGTAATTGTAACCTGTAACAAAAAGTATCCCTTCGGAAGTAATAGTAATGATGTGGAGGTATCTGCAAATAAGCATGGGCGTGGGGGTCAAGAGGTCCAGATGGTGGCAGGGGGTCCAAGCCCCAAGGCTTCATGGGATGGGCCTGCTTCCGAAAAAAAAAAAATATATATATCCTTCAAACACACACGCACACCATTGATGAGCATGTTATGATGCTGGAGATGCAGCTGCTATGGCCTTTTTTCAAGGTCACCATTGAGGTTCCCATAGCAACTATGCTGAGCCGCCAAGGAAAGAAAAGTGAGGGACTTTGCCTCCCACTTAGTTCATGTAAATACTTGGAAAATAATATCATGCATGCATGCATGCACGCGTGCACACACACACACACACACACACACGCCAATAATTACATATCTTGGGACCCGTGTGCTGCATTGTTGAAAATAAAACCCTGCATTGGGGAATAAGGGTTGGCGTGAGATTGTCATACACAAATAGGCCATTATGCCAAAAGTGGGACACAAGGAGTCTCCCATGAGCTGCAGTGTGAGCTCCCTCTCGCTCTCTGCGGAAAGGATACGAGTGCCTCAACACTCGTTATCAGAGCAAACAGAAGAGCAGGGGGGAAGGCTGTAGTAGACACATGTGTAGCCTCTCTTTGGTGAGGGGGTCTGTAGGGTGGGGTGGGGTGAAAAAATAAAGAAATAAAAAGCACAAGAGAATTGTTTCCAATCAGGTTACCGGGCAAACACGCCTTCATCCACAGGGAGATGGGTATTTTTAAAAATGCGTTAAAAAGATATTGTGGCTCTTCAAGAAAAAGTCAGTCAATACCAGGAGAAGGAATCTAGATAAAGGTGCAGAGTCTAGAGCCAAAATGTCATGACTCTGAAGATAAATCCTCTATTCTGGTGTTGGGCTATCTTAAGAACACGTTGATTGACATCGACGGACGTCTTTGAACGTGGGCGGCTTAAAACATCAGCCCGCCGATAGCAAGAGGCTTTGAAAGCAGCCGGCTCAAATGTCCTCAGAGACTGACGGTATATACACCAGATGGATAACATCGGCTTGATTGAAGCAGCCACATTCATCTGACTTCAATCGAGAATCAGGAATTTTCACTTGTGAGCCGCATGCAGTACCAAACTTCGCCGTGGGGTGTCGCTGTTCTACAAGTAAAACACGGAGGATGCGCCTGCTGGGGAACAGGTGGAAGGACTGAGTGTAAATGAAACCCCAGCCTCCCTATTCTTCGTGTGTGTGTGTGTGTGTGTGTGTGTGTGTGTGTGTGTGTGTTCCTTTCTTTCAGGACAGCCTGAAAAAAAAAGACAAGGGCTCTTTTCTGATCTTCCCAACTTTTGACGTTTGAACAGTCGAGAAGCAACCCCCCCCCCCCCCGCACAATATGGCTTCACTAACAGAGACCCAGGTGAGTGCCAGTGTAATGAAGTGTTCTACAACCAACCAACCCCCTCACCCCCATCCCTCCTGTCTCCCCCTCTTCCTCTCTTTCTTTCACTTCTATCTGAATTTGTAGACATTCACACAGACGAACCGAGGAGGAATTTTCCTCCTCATTAAAAAAAAAAATAAAAACCCGTAAAAGGAACAGAATCTGGCAGGTGCGCTCACACATCCAAAAGTTGTACACACATACACACACACACACACACACACACGCACTGAAACGCACTCCCACACAGACACACTCAGCTTCACTGAAGGTTCCTTGGAGTTAACGGAACCTGACAGAGTAATCACGGTCATACACCCGCTTCTCTCCCCTTTCTCTCTTGCTCTTTCTTTTCAATTTCTTTCTTTTGATCCCATACCGGCTTCCCTCTCCGTACCTCTGTACCTCCCCCTGTTCTGTTCCCATTCTCCTTCACATCTTAGCAGTCCTCCCCGGCAAGATCAGACAGTTCAGCAACTGCGCAAACCCCCTGCCTACGTCTATCGACGCTTAGTGCTCTTCCTCGATTGTTTCATCCCTTATTAATGGCTCTCTATTTATTACTTCTTTCTTCTTCTTTTTCCAGGACCGGCCCTAGTCTTTTCAGGGCCCTCGGCAAGATCCATAGAAGGAGCCCCTCTGTATGCTCTGACCGCTCATCACCCTTAGATGTATGGATCCATCACCCAACAAAATTATAATTGTATTATATTATTTATTATTTTAAAGTTAGAAATGAGATGACGACAACAGCTATCCTTATTGGCAATATTAGCTCAAACATTAAGGGCAGAAGCAAATAACCATAAGAGGGCACTCAGTCTGGATTAATTTCCAACGAAAGCTGTAGATTTAGATCTCAGTTCACCTGCAAAGTACAACATACATGCACAAAGTTACAACCACTGTGTATGCTACGACATATACTCTGGCACAAAGGGAATGATGCCTTTATAAATTTCCAGAAAGAGAAACTCAAAATGGAATTAACCGAGAATCCACAGAAAGATGCTTCATTCTATTGAAGTCAGAACTTCGAAAATTTCTCCTCCTACTCAGACCAGCACCAAGGGACAGCATTCAAGTGGGAATTCTAAGTCGGAATTTCGGGTACATCCCTTTGGCCCGAGTTTTTCGGAGATAAAAAATCTGATAACAGCAACATGGTGACAAACACCGTTTAACAGTGAACAAAGTTTCCCTTTGCATGGGTTTCCATTTGAAAACAGGTCTAACCTCTGTCTAAAACACTCAGGAGAGAATTCCCAAAGAATAGATTGCGGTCGCTAATAGCACCATGATTTGCGCCAAGAACAGAAAGTGTTACAAAAACGTGCAAGATGCAGGACAATGGCAGAGAGAAGGAGAAACATTTGTATCAATGGCTCTGCGGATGCAGCACGCACAGGGCTTTTTTCATTTCATTCAATTAGGAAATGTTGGAAGATAAATAAATCAAAAATAAAAACACACTGTTTTTATTTCTCTTGTTTGGAAAACAGGAAACAGGGAAAGCCCAAACGCAAAATGGAGCGGAGGATCGAAGCAGAGCGCGGAATGCGAAGAGCGGCACGGTATGGTCCGATTGCTCTGGAGCCTCCCCCTGAGTTTTTTCTCAAAACAAAGGGGTATTTTATTTTTTTGCATGGCCCTAATACTCTTCTGTATATAATTACCAAATTTTTCATAAAATGTTTTCACTCCATAAAAAAAAAACAGCGTTTGAGCGGAGCTGTCCATGGTCCTCAATCTTTTGGACACTGCAGCAGCAGTGTCGGACAGACCACTTTATTGCTATTTCCTATAGCCCTTTAACATATCCCTATCCCTATTACTTTCAGTTGTTTTTTCAATATATTCTGAGTTTAATAGGAATTATGGAACTGTTTTTGTCAACGTATGTAATGCCTTTTTTTCAACAAGTTGCTTTTGGAGTACGTTTTGAAAACCACCCCTGACTGCTACCTGCCTCCTCTGCATCGCTACCTTAAGGCATCGCTACCTTCGGATGCCCTGACAGTAATAATAATTATATAACAATGTCAAAATATTTTTTACACATCACTGGAAAGTCTGGGCGTGATACCCCACTGCGTGTGGCTATTAGCGCCAGTGTTTGCGAATTGTAGGTTCTTTACAACGAGGCTCATTTGCATAGAAAGGGGCCAATTTTGCGGCGAATGTATGAATAATACATAATTTAAATATGCACAAATAGCACGAGTACACCAAGACACTATTTGCGTGGCACCACAGTTAGAGGTGCATTTCACCGTATGGGGATGCTTTGTGAATTAGACCCTCATTTTTTCTGTTATTTGCGGCGGTTAAGCGGCCACGAAAGCCACACAATCAATTTGTGAATTCGCCCCTCTGTAGTTAAAGCTCCTGTGCAGATGCTTGTAGAATTCTCACACTGGTCAAACCAATTTACTGCAGGACCTCATTGTTTTCACCAAGCAGAAGGAGTGAAACATATTTCTCTTGGAAGTGGGATCTAGGGAATTCCGAGTTCCTATGATCATAGGCGAAGCCCTCTAGCTTCACCGTCATTGGCTTCCCCGGCGTGAGCGCGCCCTGCAGAAAAAATTTGAATGTACCCATCACTCTAGCATCTCTGGCCTGCAACTATAAAAGGGTGCGCCCACTGTTCTGCTCCCCAGGGATCTTCAACGACCCTAGGAAGACATCAGGGCAGGAAAAGCTAGAGGGCTTTGCCTATGATCATAGAACTTGAGTTAGAGCCAGTTAACTATCGTTCTATTTCACAAATGCTCTGCCCTCTAGCTTTGCCCTTGTTGGCATAAGGCGAAGCCAGTTTTTTCTCCGCCCTGTTGTCAAGAGACAAGACAATAGTTCTGCTGGTACAACCGGCCAACCAATGGGCTTAATCAATTCCATGGTATAACAGAGCAGTGGTTAACTGTTATATTTATACACAGAATCTCGCTTGTAAAAGGTAGCATTGACTCACCTCAACAGGGAAGGTCTCATTGTATTAAGACTGGCGGTTAAACCAATCATGCACTGGGACTGTCCATCTTCATTTGCATATTTGGATTAGCGGTTCACAAGCACTTAACCGTGTAATGTGTGTGAACTGCCCTGATCCCTCGTAGTGCTAAACGAGGGATGCTGTGCAAAGCACAGAGGAGGAAAATGACACATACCGTAGATAAAATCTGACAAAGGGGCACGGTGACGCCCATGACACTGCCATACAAATGTGTTCCACTGACACACCTCCAAACAGGGCAGTGGATGCCACTACTCTGTGAGTAGAGTGAGCCTTGATTCTAGGTGGCAATACTTGGCCAGTTTCCATGTAGACTTGTGTGATGCCATCACATAACCAATGAGAAAGCTGCTGTTTCAACAGGTTTTCCCATAGTAGCGCTGCTGTGAGAAACAAACAGCTGAGTTGTGTTCCTCATTGCACATATGTCCTGCTGTGCACCAGACATACTGTACGTATGTATCCAGAGCAAGAATGGGGCACAAGAAATGGAGACGTTGGTCTTTCTCGTTAGTCTGAGGTGGTGAGTAAAAAGAGTCTAGCGTGATATCCCTTGAACGATAGGAGATTCCGATGTTCTTAGGTATAAGAGCTAGGTTAGGTTTCAACATAGCTTTACTCAGATCGCCATTCATAAAAATACAGCTCGGGTGATGGTAGCACGGTTGATAGTAAATGACAACAAATGAGTCATGACTCAAATAAAACCATTAAATTAATTAACTATTTTTGAAATGTTGTGTTGCATGATTAGTTGTGCTGTTTGCAAGCTCACGGTACAACATGTAGTTGTACGAGTTAATCACCTCCAAATGTATGCCGGGTGGTACATGCTGCATCATCAGTAAAATCCGTACGTCATCATCATTCACTTGTGAACAGTTTCTGACTCTTCCCGTCACCGTCCTGACTGCCGAGCGCTCATTCTCCAAACTAAAACAAATTTAAAACTATCTGAGAAGCAGAATGGGACAGGATAGACTGAGTGGATTGGCCATGTTATCAATTTAAAATGTCCAGGCGAAGAAGTTGGACATAGAGCACATTGTGGGTGACTTTGTGGAGTGCAAGGCTCACTGAGTGCCGTTCAAATAGTGATGAGTACCTGATGAAGTGATGGCCGCCGTGTCAATACCTGCCACTAATGCTCATTAGTGGAAGCGGGTTCCAAAATTACATGATCGCTGTGACTGTGATCATAACCTGCCAGTGGTGCTGTGTGTGTGCTGTCGTGCATGATTTGTGCTGTGCAGACAGGCACGTATTGTAGTGTTTTTTTTGTCTTCATATAAATAAATACATTTCCTCCATGAATTGATGCAGAGAAGGCACAAAGTGGTGCATAAAAATTCACCAGAATGCAATAAATAAAGTGTTTGACGCTCAAAATTTCCTGGGGGATGACCCCCAAACCCCCTGCTTAGATGTGTCCCTCCCCAATGTTCAGACAAAACCTACGCCACTGCTGACGTGCAAATCAGTTGTCCAATCTGGGCATAGGGGCAAAGGACTGATCAAACCATCTAGTAGCTGGTTCCCTCTGAAGTTTTCCTCAGGATACAGTAGCTAGAGCTCGACACTTGCACTCTTATCTGTAAAATTGCAATCTCAGGCTATTTATGTCAACATTTGGGGTTGATGTTGGGTTTGAAAATAAGGCCTCTCTGTTGCCAGGGCCGTTTTTTGATCCCTGTCCGTCACTGGCTGAAAACCCAGGTGGGAGAGATGCATCACCAGGGACTCCCTCCCCATTGTCTTGCGGGAGGGAGACAGCACAAGAATATCGTTGAGATAGAACAATATGCTCATACCTCGCCTTCGAGGTAGATATGGTGATGTTCGGAATAGTAAGTGGGACTAGGGAATAACCGAACAGTATCCGCTGGTTGGCTATTCCCATAAAGGCAAAGCAAAGAAAATGCTTGTGTGCCGGTAGGAAGGGTACGCATACGCATCCTTGAGATCGATTGAAGTGAACCAATCCCCTGGCATGATGTAACGCAGCAGACGCTGTGTAGTTGTTAGGCGGATCGGTCTCTTTATAATCAGTTTGTTGAGAGCTCCTGAATCCAGAATTGGCCTCATTCCCCCTGTGTTTTTGGGAACCAAGAAATAGTTTGAATAGATGCTGGTCTGACTGTTCACTGGCAGAACAACTGATATTGACCCCTTCCTTAATAGTGCTGCTATCTCCACTGACTGGCAGCCGCTGCCGTGGGATTTGACATCACAGAGTGTCCGATCCCTTGAGAAGGAGGAGGGTTTGGGGGGGGCATCGCGAACCGAAGCACGTAACCCTGTCTCAGTGTTCTGTCTAGCCATAGAGAGCACCTCAGACGCCATTCTGGGCTTTATAGGGAGAGGGAGGACGCCTCCAAGCAGGGAAAGTTTCCTTTAAACTCCTCGTAACTCTCCTTGGCCCTCACCGCCGTAGACAAGTGATGTGCCTGTCAGGCCCAAGGGGGGTCCCGCCCAAAAGGGAGGGGGCTCACCCTGTGACTGAGGACATAAGTGAGAACAGTGTTGATATTCCATCACGCGGTTCTCATCTCGCTCAGATGGGGGGGAGGGTGGACCTGTATAGAGTCTACCACATAGACTCTATGCAGGTCTACTAGAACTGCACAGAGTCCATGCAGTTCTTATGTGTATATACCATCATAATCTCACAGTTAGAAGCCCTTCCAGCAGGAATCCGCTGGCAGAGGGGCCGCTGATGTTACATGAGTGGATAGCCCTGTTTGGGTCAAGCGAGGCAGCCAAACATGGATAACTGCCCCTAGTAACTTTGCTAATCACATTGGTGCTTACATTTCCTGTAAAGGAAGGGGCTGTAATGTTTTCACATTTTGGACATTTTTAGTTTTAATTTAAATTCATTAATATTTTGTATTTATCCTTACCGTCTTCCTCACAGGTGAAACTTGAATGCGATGCAGAGACATAATATGAAGCGAGAGAGACACATGAAAATAGAGAGATGACATTCCCCTCAACTGGGGACGCTTCAACACAGGGCTGCTGTGTGTGTGTGTGTGTGTGTGGGTGTGTGTTCTTTATAACTGTATCCATTCACGTGGACACGCGTGCACTCCATACATATCGTATTAATTTATTCGCATGCACACACACAAACATGCGCGCATGCGTATGGAACGCCATTTGAGTCAATATTTTAGAATAAAAAATAAATAAAAACGTTGTTTATGTATTTATATTTGTATTTATTTATAGAGTTATTGCCTCGTTTATTTATTTCAGGATTTATTTCATAAGCATATTTAATTATTTATTAAATATTGACTCAAATGGTGTTCCATATTATGTGAGAAGGTAAATTGAATTTTGCAAGCACAAAGCTCTGTGCTCCCCTGCTGTCCTCAGAAGAAAGCCCCACTTTGTGAATCCAAAGCTTTTTGTCTCTTTATCGTTTTTTCCTTCTTCCTCTCTCCTCCGTTTTTTCTTACTTCCCGTGCATTCTCTCTCTCTCACACACACACACTCTCTATCTCCCTTGCTCTCTCTCTGTCTCTCTCTGTTGGCAGAAGTCCGGGTGTGAGCGAAGCTGATCGATGCGCTCATTACAGTGTGTGTTTGTGTGTGTGTGTGTGTGTGTGTGTGTGTGTGTGTGTGTGTGTGTGTGTGTGTGTGTAACAAACCAGCGGGAGAGTGAACAGCTCGACTTGGTTTGAAATGAATTGTAACACCCCCCCCACACACACACACACACTGACACTGTTCTCTTTTACTCAACCAGAGAGATATTGTCCTGCAGTGTGTGTGTGTGTGTGTGTGACACACACACACACACACACACACACTCTCCCTCTCTCTCTCTCTCTCTCTCTCTCTCTCAAACACACACACTGACAGATACAGGCATGCTACACTTTCATTCTCACACTGTTCTTTTTACTCACCCAGAGAGATATTGTGCTTCAGTGTGTGTGTCTGTTGGCGGGTGTCGAGGGATTTCTAAACCATCTCCCTGTCTCTATTATTAGAAGCTCCCATACATAGCCCAGGCTTCTGTAGTGATTGAAAACAAACAGCTTTTGCTGCATACTCCTGCCCACACAATTAACCCCTCCACGTGCGCGCACACGCACAGACACACACACACACACACACACATACACACAGAGTTTCCCCACAAAGATGCAACTTGATTGATATGTTGGATTCTAATTAACTGACATAAAAACGCCTCTGCTCCGGCGCTGCTATCTGCCTTTGAACACGTATAGATAGGTGACTCAATGTGTGCAATGTGTGATCATTGAAATATCAAGTACAACTACAGCAATACCTGTATGCGTGTTATGCACATAGCCGCCGATTCTGTGGATGCTTCCAGACCCAAGCACCTACAGAGAAGGCCGACAACCAACGGGAAAAATGCATTTGATAGGCCTACTGTATATGCACGCGGTTTCATAGTGTGTATCATTAGTTTAAACTTTTGATCTCCAACACCTGTGAATATTTGTGTGTGTGTGGGTGTGGGTGTGGGTGTGGGTGTGGGTGTGGGAGTGGGCGTGGGCTGTTTCCTATGGTGCTGAAATGCGTGCATTTGACTGCTTTTTCCAAATCTGAATAACAACAAGTCACGTAGGCTATGGTTATTGCAGAAGGTTAATCTTGGGCTCGGCCGGTGATTCCTATATACACACGAGATAGGCGGGCGTCTAGGGCGCCATCCTGAGGGGGGCCTGGAGAGGGAGCGTTCGCGGGTGGATTTTGCGCCCGTGATCTCCACTCTGCTGCCTGTCCCCGTGCCCCGTTCCTCCAAATAAAACAAAAAAAAACATTGTGTTTTTATGTTAGATGTGTTTTTTTTTAACCTTTATTTACGTTTCCTTATTGAACAAAACAAAATATAGCCCAGTGCATAGAGGGGACACTTTCTCAGTTACTCTCTTGCCCCCTCCCCCAAACTGTTCTGAGCACCCACCAGCAGAAACATTAAATTAATTGTGTGTGTGTGTGTGTGTGTGTGTGTGTGTGTGTGTGTGTGTGTGTGTGTGTATGTGTGTGTGTGTGTGTGTGTGTGTGTGTGTGTGTGTAAGACAACAATAGATGATAACAGGTGGTATAGCAGCGATTGTGTGAGATATCCATCTGTGCAGGAGCCGCCGTGTGCATTTCTTCACAGTAACGGAGGAAGGGAGGGGCGGAGGGAATGAGGGGCAGGAAGAAGTTAAGGACATAGGGAAGAAGGGAATAAAGGAAGGAGTGATGGAAGAAAAGAAAGAAGGGGGGAGGAAGGAGAGACGGAGGGAAGGATGGAGGGTGAGAACGGGGAAATGATTGAAGAAGGGAAGCGGGAAACAAAGGAAGGGTGAAATAAGGAAGAATGGAGGGAACAAAGGAAGGGAGGGAGTAAGGGTGAAAGAAGGAACGCAGGAAGTGAGGGAGGGTGGCAGGAAAGAGTTAAGGATGGACATAGGCTAGGAAGGAAGTAAAGGAAGGACAGAAAGAAGGAAGGAAGGGCAAAAGAAGGAAGAAAGAAGGAAGGATGGAAAGAAGGTGAAAGGAAGGAGTGAAAGAAGGAAGGAAAAACAGAGGGAAGGATGGGGGGAAGGGGGGGGAGCAGTTAACAAAGGTAGTGTGGGAGTAAGGGTGACGTAAGGAAGGAAGGATGGGGAAAGGAAAGACAGAGGGCAGGATTGAGGGAAGGGAGGGACAGAGGGGAAGAAGGAAGGAAGAAGGGAAGCAGGGAACGAAGGACAGGTGGGAGTAAGGGTGAAGGAAGGAATGATGGAGGGAACTATGGAAGGGTGGGAGTTTGAGTGAAGTACGGAAGGAGGGAGTAAGGGTGAGGGAAAGTGAACAAAATATCTGGCTATCAGCTGATGTTTATCCATGTTTGCTTGCATTGACACTATATCGGCTCTCATAATTGGACTGCATCCTAATCATTCATAAACCATTCAAAAAAATCATTCATCAATCATAAAATGCTCCTAATCATTGTATTCCTTATGTATTTTCATTGCTGTTCTGGTTTAACGTACACCTCTTCTGAGGCCTGACCCTCCCGCTCTCCTCGCCGCTGTAAGGCTGTTTCAAGAGGCTGCACGTTGGCGAAGGCGCTTGATGCCGTACTCAGAGTTACAGCCCAACCCCCGAATATTTCTGAAAGCTGAAGTTGGTACATCGCCCGCTTGCTGAGAAATCGAAACGGTCCCGGGGTTTAAATAGGGGCTGGAACGGACTTCCAAGTGAGGGCTTCTCCTTGGAAAAGTTCACAGGGATCTTTCTCGTTGGGCGACGGGGGGCGGGGCGGGGGTCTCTGTCCTATCGCATCACACGAGCACTCACCAACCTTAATTCCCTGAGATATCTTTAACACGAGCAACCAACCCCTTTAAGCTGGGCCCGACCGCAGTTGCCGTGGTTACGCGGTGCCCCTGCGGATGGTCATCTCGAAAGCTCTCCGTTGGTATGCTAATGAGAGCATATCAAAGCTAGAAGCAGCACGCCGCAGGGGGCGGGTGGGTGGGCTTGTTCTGTTTGTTTTCTGCTTTTCGGTGCTGCACGTGCTGTACATGTGTATGCGTGTGTTTATGTTCGGTTCAGCGTCGGCTCGTCTCTTCTGCCAGCGCGGGGATCAGAGGTGGGCCGGGGCCGTTCAAATTGAGATGTCGCGCCAATTAAGGATTTTGAATTTCTGAAATGAACGTTCGAGCGCTTCACTCATTAAACTGAGCTGAAGCTAGGCTGCTTTGATGGGGGGCGTCTTTTCATTATCAATTTCTCTCACTTTCTCTCTCTGCCACTCTCTCTCTTCCTTTGAATAGTCTATTTCACTTTCGCTTTCTCACACACACACACACACACACACACACACACACACACACACACACACACACACACACACACACACACACACACACACACACACACACACACACACACACACACATACTGTAGGTATAGGTGGTTTATAGTCATCTATAAAAAAAACCTTAATAACAAGATTTGTTAGGATAGTGTAGACTTGAAATAGCAGTATTATATATCTTTTGAATGGGAGTAAATCAGGTAATCAATGTAAGATATTTTAAACTTGAAAAAAACTAAGTATTTGAGGCTGCATGGATTAATAGGACAAGAAAAGGTGTCTGGACGATCCCTGTTAACTCTGATGGGTATTCGGGTGTCTTTGAACCATATTATGTTCACACACACTCCTCCTTATCTGACATCCACCACTAGTGATCATTCAAAGTTGTTTGGGGGGCTACATTTCTGAATTGTTGTCCTTACCTCTTTGTTGACGGTGCCTAAAGGAAATTGCAATTTCTGCTTTGTTTTTATGATGGTTTAGTAATTATTTCAGATACGTCGTTCAGACCACCCACTGCGTCGTCGACTTTTGAAAAAAACACATTTAATATTGTGTATTGTGTATTACTGTATATATATTTTCCACGTCCCTATACCCACCCCTGCTCTGTGATTTACATTCACATCCCAAACCAATTTCCTGCTCCCCCCTACGCTTTGCTTGGCGCAGTTCATCTCATCAGGGTTTGGAGAGGGGAAGGGGAAGAGGAGCAGGAGCAGGAGCAGGAGGAGGAGGAGGTGGAGGAAGAGGAGGAGGAAAGCCAGGAGACGCTTTTGTGTGTGGAGGGAGACATCGGCTTGGGCACGGGGCGGGGCGGTGCGGCGCGGCCCGATGCGTCTTCATTAGGGGGGCTCCCCGCCAGACGAGCCTCCGCCATCACTGTCAATTAGCGAGGGAGGGGAATGGGTGGGGGGGGGGGGGGGGGGGGGGGTTGGTAGTGGTGGGTGAGAGACACGGGTGGATATGAAACGTTTCTCTTTATTAACATGGGGCTGGGAGGGAGAAAGAACGCACCACAGCCTGCGCAGAATTCCATTTTTTTTACCTTTATTTCTTTGGCAATATCACAATTGACTAATTGTGTAAAGCTGCATTCATTTACAGTACTGAGGATACAAAAGATGAAAAAATACAGAGAGAGAGAGGGAGGGGATGCGTTTCTTTATTCGGCACAGGGACAGATATTACATTATCATTTCATCATGGCTTCTCTGCAATATGCCTGCCCGTTTTTGGGTACAACCATTATAGCAGGTACAACCATTATTTATTCATACACACAGACACACAGACACACACACACACACACACACACACACACACACACACACACACACACACACACACACACACACACACACACACACACACACACACACAAAGATCATCGAATCTCTACAGCCAATCTCCTCCCAGTTGACACAATCAAATATACATGAATATTAGATAAGCCCACGATGGTGGTGGATGCAGCGGCGACGGTGGTGTTTAGAGGGGGGAATTAAACTACACAGGGTGGGAAGATAAATGAAAAGCAATTGAGTAAGGGAGTGAGGGAGAGAATAAAATAATAAGCGGGAGAGTGCATATGAGTGTTTTGTGCACGACTTACTAGACGATTAGCTCAGATTACCATTCTTCATCTGCTCCCTCCTTTCCATCATCACTTTTTGTCTTTTGTCGGTTTCCTTCAGCTCGAGCGTTTGCGTGTGAGCATTTTGTATTCTTTCACGAGTGTGTGTGTGTGTGTGTGTATGTATGTGTGTGTATGTGTGTGTGGGGTCTGGCGGTATAGCCTAGTGCTTTAAGGCAGAGTCTCTTTAATGAGGCTGTGCGGCAAACAGCAAATAGCAGTCCTGACGTGCTCTGCATTCCAAACGCACACCGCTGCGCCACATGGACCACCGGTGCATCATCACTTCAATTCCTGTGTGTGTGTGTATATGTGTGTGTGTGTGTGTGTGTGTGTGTGTGTGTGTGTGTGTGTGTGGCTGCCAAGGCATTGTTCAGTGGGGTTTCCTGAAGAGAACGAAAGCCTATCGACAAAAAATACGTCCTGATGCAGTATCTCTCCATTTCAAACCCCTCCACTCAGTCATTCTCTCTCTCTCTCTCTCTTTCTCTCTCTCTCTCTCTCTCTCTTCCTCTCACATACACTCTCTGTCTCTCTCTTTGCCCCGTTTGTATGTCGTTGAGATAATCTCTGACCTCATGTTTATGTATCTAGCTATGAATGCTACTGTATCAGAGGTCTCTCTCTCTCTCTCTCTCTCTCTCTCTCTCTCTCTCCCTCCTACTCCATCTCTGAATCCCTTGTTCTCTGCCGCAGAAGCCCAGAGATATGAATAATAAAGCAAGACCCTAGAATCTTCCGCACACAGACACACACACACACACACACACACACACACACACACACACACACACACACACACACACACACACACACACACACCCTAATTCACACTACTATAGCCCCACTTTCATGTGCAGTTATGCAGTAACAAGCCGTACTTTACTGCAGGGGGAGAGCGGGGACGCAGGGCAAAGCGGCGTCGGGGGTGGGGCAACCAGGGGTGAAGAATCCACCAGATGCATCGGACAACAAACAATTGCGATGAATGGTGCGGGGCCCGGCGACCTTAATCGATCAGGTGTGCAAGTTCCGCGAGATGGCGTTCGGCGGCTCCACGTTATAAATAAGCTCCAGGTTGGGAAAAGCCAAACATGTGTTTCTGTTCAAAGTGCAGGTTTTGAAAGGGCTGCGGGAGTGCGGAGTGGTCTTTCCACGAGGGGGGCGGGCTTGGTTGAGAGCGTCTCAGCCCATTAGCAGCCTTAACGAATTGCTAGTAATGAAAGCTATCAGCTTCTAATGAAAAATATTGTTCTTAGCCGCAACTTAATCAAACAGTGTTTAAAGCTTGCATGCTCCGAGTGCACACACGCGTGGTTTTGTCGATGATTCTTCAGAGAAAGGGGGGCCCTCCTGCGACTCCAGGCACTGTGGTTTCAGGGCCCGACCCTCCCAACCCCCAACCCCCAAGAAATCAAATTCTCATTTAGACCACAGCCGCTGCTCAATACTCCCATATCGACCTGCTTCACCCCCATAGCCTGTGTGTGTGTGTGTGTGTGTGTGTGTGTGTGTGTGTGTGTGTGTGTGTGTGTGTGTGTGTGTGTGTGTGTGTGTGTGTGTGTGTGTGTGTGTGTGTGTGTGTGTGTGTGTGTGTGTGCGTGTGCGTGTGTGCGTGAGAGTGAGTGAGAGAGGCAAGGAAGGGGCCACAAGGTGAAGGGGCCACAAGGTGGGGCAAGGTGAAGAACAATAAGGCAAGAAAGGGATAGGAGGGGAAAAATAGATTTTTCTCCCATGACGGCGGATGTTGACCAGTCCCCAACACAAGCACAAGCACAAGCACAAGCACAAGCAAACGCACACACACACACACACACACACACACACACACACACACACACACACACACACACACACACACACACACACACACACACACACACACACACACACACACACACACACACACACACAGAACAAGTAAGAAGAGCAAGAACGAGGTTTGAAAAGACCAAAAGGAGAAGTTGCTCCAGCTGTAGAAGTTAGCCGTGCAGCCTCTGTGTGTGTCTGCCTCTATGTCTGTCACCCTGCCTTCAACAGACTGTCTAGGATGCACATTGTATAAATATATATATCGGTATAAAAATGACTGCAGGATTACTCCAACATCTGAAACTGACATAAATTACACATTTTGCTGGCAGAGCACTGCTGACTTGGTTAATGGATATGCATGCTCGGCATAATAATTAACAATAAATCTACACTCTGGAGGTAGGGGAAAGGCGCCCAAAACAAAATCTGAAATCTTTTTTAAGAGTGTTTTTTATTATACAGCAGAGATTATTTCGGGAAGAAGACTGGACAAAAGCGACTTCACAAAAAAATGTTGCCGGCATTAACTTTTGTTAGACACTATTATGATGAGTTTCTCTGATGTAAAACTGATGGAAAAAAAAAGTCTAAACTTTAAACTGGGGACTGGAGTTTTAAATGTGGTGTTGGCGAAAATAAGACGACGTCAAGAAAGGGATAAGAAGTGATATAAAGATAAAAACAATTATGATGATAACATATGTACACATCCTTTCACAGAAATAATCCAAATAAAAGTGAGGGAAAGGTGGGGAGCTGCCAGGTGTTCAA